>NW_027464763.1:70000-277500 GCF_043290135.1 Rhipicephalus microplus | reverse complement strand
TGGGTTAGGTTGGGTTAGGTTAGGTTAGGTTACGTTAGGTTAGGTTAGGTTAGGTTACGTTAGGTTATGTTAGGTTAGGTTAGGTTATGTTAGGTTAGGTTAGGTCAGGTAAGGTTAGGTTACGTTAGAATAGGTTAGGTTAGGTTAGGTTACGTTAGGTTAGGTTAAGTTAGGTTAGGTTAGGTTTGGTTAGGTTAGCTTAGGTTAGGTTAGGTTGGGTTGGGTTGGGTTGGGTTAGGTTAGGTTAGGTTAGGTTAGGTTGGGTTAGGTTAGTTTAGGTTAGGTTAGGTTAGGTTAGGTTGGGTTGGGTTGGGTTAGGTTAGGTTAGGTAAGGTTAGGTTAGGTTAGGTTACGTTAGGTTAAGGTATGAACCGTCGTAAAACCGCATTAAACAATGTCACTTAGTGAGATGCAGTGTTTTTCACCTTTACAAGTTGGGAACTGTGATATCTAATGTGAAAGCGCTTGAAACCGTCGTAATGTTGTAGAAAGCAATGTAAAGTAGCGAGTAAAACGTTTTCTAACGATAGAAGTGCGAAGGTTATGTTAGGTTGAGTTATGTTAGTTTAAGCTAGGTAGCGTCGTGAAACTACCAAAAACAACGTCATCTAACGAGATAGTGTTGTTTTATTGCGAGTACGAAACTGCGATAGGTGAAATGTTGTGAAAGCACACAAAACGGCATGAAGAAGCCAAATACTGCGTGTTGTACCGTTACAAGTGCGAAACTGCTATGTTGTGATATTCTCGTTAAAGCGCATGCAAGTATCGTGAAACCTTAAAGAACGATGTCATTTAGCGAGATACAGCGTTCTGTACTGTAATAAGTTGGTGAGAAACTGTGAGGTCAAGCAAATATCGTAATTGTGAACGAAACAGTGTAATTGAGCGTACTTAGATACAAGTGCGAATGTTAGGTTAGGTTGAGATATACACCGTCGTAAAACCGCATTAAACAATGTCACTTAGTGAGATGTAGTGTTTTTCAACATTACAAGTCGGGAACTACGATATCTAATATGAAAGCGCATGAAACCGTCGTAATCTTGTAGAAAACATTGTAAAGTTGCGAGTAAAACGTTTTCTAACGATAGAAGTGCGAAGGTTAGCTTGAGTTATGTTAGTTTAAGCTATGTAGCGTCGTGAGACCACCAAAAAGGACGTCATCTAACGAGATAGTGTTGTTTTATTGCATGTACGAAACTGCAATAGGGGAAATGTTGTGAAAGTACACAAAACGGCTTGAACAAGCCAGATACTGCGTGTTGTACCGTTACAAGTGCGAAACTGCTATAATGTGATATTCTCGTTAAAGCGCATCCAAGCATCGTGAAACCTTAAAGAACGATGTCATTTAGCGAGATACAGCGTTCTGTACTGCAATAAGTTGGTGAAAAACTGTGAGGTTATGCAAATATCGTAATTGTGAACGAAACAGTGTAATAGAGCGTTTTTCAATACAAGTACGAATGTTAGGTTAGGTTAAGATATGAACCGTCGTAAAACCGCATTAAACAATGTCACTTAGTGAGATGCAGTGTTTTTCACCATTACAAGTCGGGAACTGCGATATCTAATGTGAAAGCGCTTGCAAACGTCGTTAGGTTAGGTTAGGTTAGGTTAGGTTAGGTTACGTTAGGTTAGGTTTGGTTAGGTTAGGTTAGGTTAGGTTAGGTTATGTTAGGTTAGGTTGGGTTAGGTTAGGTTAGGTTACGTTAGGTCAAGGTATGAACCGTCGTAAAACCGCATTAAACAATGTCACTTAGTGAGATGCAGTGTTTTTCACCTTTACTAGTTGGGAACTTCGATATCTAATGTGAAAGCGCTTGAAACCGTCGTAATGTTGTAGAAAGCAATGTAAAGTAGCGAGTAAAACGTTTTCTAACGATAGAAGTGCGAAGGTTATGTTAGGTTGAGTTATGTTAGTTTAAGCTACGTAGCGTCGTGAAACCACCAAAAACGACGTCATCTAACGAGATAGTGTTGTTTTATTGCGAGTATTAAACTGCGATAGGTGAAATGTTGTGAAAGCACACAAAACGGCATGAACAAGCCAAATACTGCGTGTTCTACCGTTACAAAAGCGAAACTGCTATATTGTGATATTCTCGGTAAAGCGCATGCAAGTATCGTGAAACCTTAAAGAACGATGTCATTTAGCGAGATACAGCGTTCTGTACTGTAATAGGTTGGTGAGAAACGGTGAGGTCAAGCAAATATCGTAATTGTGAACGAAACAGTGTAATTGAGCGTCTTTAGATACAAGTGCGAATGTTAGGTTAGGTTGATATATCAACCGTCGTAAAACCGCATTAAACAATGTCACTTAGTGAGATGTAGTGTTTTTCAACATTACAAGTCGGGAACTACGATATCTAATGTGAAAGCGCATGAAACCGTCGTAATCTTGTAGAAAACATTGTAAAGTTGCGAGTAAAACGTTTTCTAACGATAGAAGTGCGAAGGTTAGGTTAGGTTAGGTTAGTTTAAGCTAGGTAGCGTCGTGAAACTACCAAAAACGACGTCATCTAACGAGATAGTGTTGTTTTATAGCGAGTATTAAACTGCGATAGGTGAAATGTTGTGAAAGCACACAAAACGGCATGAACAAGCCAAATACTGCGTGTTCTACCGTTACAAGTGCGAAGCTGCTATATTGTGATATTCTCGTTAAAGCGCATGCAAGCATCGTGAAACCTTAAAGAACAATGCCATTTAGCGAGATACAGCGTTCTGTACTGCAATAAGTTGGTGAAAAACTGTGAGGTTATGCAAATATCGTAATTGTGAACGAAACAGTGTAATAGAGCGTTTTTCAATACAAGTACGAATGTTAGGTTAGGTTAAGATATGAACCGTCGTAAAACCGCATTAAACAATGTCACTTAGTGAGATGCAGTGTTTTTCACCATTACAAGTCGGGAACTGCGATATCTAATGTGAAAGCGCTTGCAAACGTCGTTAGGTTAGGTTTGGTTAGGTTAGGTTAGGTTAGGTTACGTTAGGTTAGGTTTGGTTAGGTTAGGTTAGGTTAGGTTAGGTTAGGTTAGGTTATGTTAGGTTAGGTTGGGTTAGGTTAGGTTAGGTTACGTTAGGTCAAGGTATGAACCGTCGTAAAACCGCATTAAACAATGTCACTTAGTGAGATGCAGTGTTTTTCACCTTTACAAGTTGGGAACTGTGATATCTAATGTGAAAGCGCTTGAAACCGTCGTAATGTTGTAGAAAGCAATGTAAAGTAGCGAGTAAAACGTTTTCTAACGATAGAAGTGCGAAGGTTATGTTAGGTTGAGTTATGTTAGTTTAAGCTAGGTAGCGTCGTGAAACTACCAAAAACAACGTCATCTAACGAGATAGTGTTGTTTTATTGCGAGTACGAAACTGCGATAGGTGAAATGTTGTGAAAGCACACAAAACGGCATGAACAAGCCAAATACTGCGTGTTGTACCGTTACAAGTGCGAAACTGCTATGTTGTGATATTCTCGTTAAAGCGCATGCAAGCATCGTGAAACCTTAAAGAACGATGTCATTTAGCGAGATACAGCGTTCTGTACTGTAATAGGTTGGTGAGAAACGGTGAGGTCAAGCAAATATCGTAATTGTGAACGAAACAGTGTAATTGAGCGTCTTTAGATACAAGTGCGAAAGTTAGGTTAGGTTGATATATCAACCGTCGTAAAACCGCATTAAACAATGTCACTTAGTGAGATGTAGTGTTTTTCAACATTACAAGTCGGGAACTACGATATCTAATGTGAAAGCGCATGAAACCGTCGTAATCTTGTAGAAAACATTGTAAAGTTGCGAGTAAAACGTTTTCTAACGATAGAAGTGCGATGGTTAGCTTGAGTTATGTTAGTTTAAGCTATGTAGCGTCGTGAGACCACCAAAAAGGACGTCAACTAACGAGATAGTGTTGTTTTATTGCATGTACGAAACGGCAATAGGTGAAATGTTGTGAAAGTACACAAAACGGCTTGAACAAGCCAGATACTGCGCGTTGTACCGTTACAAGTGCGAAACTGCTATAATGTGATATTCTCGTTATAGCGCATGCATGCATCGTGAAACCTGAAAGAACGATGTCATTTAGCGAGATACAGCGTTCTGTACTGCAATAAGTTGGTGAAAAACTGTGAGGTTATGCAAATATCGTAATTGTGAACGAAACAGTGTAATAGAGCGTTTTTCAATACAAGTACGAATGTTAGGTTAGGTTAAGATATGAACCGTCGTAAAACCGCATTAAACAATGTCACTTAGTGAGATGCAGTGTTTTTCACCATTACAAGTCGGGAACTGCGATATCTAATGTGAAAGCGCTTGCAAGCGTCGTTAGGTTAGGTTAGGTTAGGTTAGGTTAGGTTACGTTAGGTTAGGTTAGGTTTGGTTAGGTTAGGTTAGGTTAGGTTATGTTAGGTTAGGTTGGGTTAGGTTAGGTTAGGTTACGTTAGGTCAAGGTATGAGCCGTCGTAAAACCGCATTAAACAATGTCACTTAGTGAGATGCAGTGTTTTTCACCTTTACAAGTTGGGAACTGCGATATCTAATGTGAAAGCGCTTGAAACCGTCGTAATGTTGTAGAAAGCAATGTAAAGTAGCGAGTAAAACGTTTTCTAACGATAGAAGTGCGAAGGTTATGTTAGGTTGAGTTATGTTAGTTTAAGCTACGTAGCGTCGTGAAACCACCAAAAACGACGTCATCTAACGAGATAGTGTTGTTTTATTGCGAGTATTAAACTGCGATAGGTGAAATGTTGTGAAAGCACACAAAACGGCATGAACAAGCCAAATACTGCGTGTTCTACCGTTACAAAAGCGAAACTGCTATATTGTGATATTCTCGGTAAAGCGCATGCAAGTATCGTGAAACCTTAAAGAACGATGTCATTTAGCGAGATACAGCGTTCTGTACTGTAATAGGTTGGTGAGAAACGGTGAGGTCAAGCAAATATCGTAATTGTGAACGAAACAGTGTAATTGAGCGTCTTTAGATACAAGTGCGAATGTTAGGTTAGGTTGATATATCAACCGTCGTAAAACCGCATTAAACAATGTCACTTAGTGAGATGTAGTGTTTTTCAACATTACAAGTCGGGAACTACGATATCTAATGTGAACGCGCATGAAACCGTCGTAATCTTGTAGAAAACATTGTAAAGTTGCGAGTAAAACGTTTTCTAACGATAGAAGTGCGAAGGTTAGGTTAGGTTAGGTTATTTTAAGCTAGGTAGCGTCGTGAAACTACCAAAAACGACGGCATCTAACGAGATAGTGTTGTTTTATAGCGAGTATTAAACTGCGATAGGTGAAATGTTGTGAAAGCACACAAAACGGCATGAACAAGCCAAATACTGCGTGTTCTACCGTTACAAGTGCGAAACTGCTATATTGTGATATTCTCGTTAAAGCGCATGCAAGCATCGTGAAACCTTAAAGAACAATGCCATTTAGCGAGATACAGCGTTCTGTACTGCAATAAGTTGGTGAAAAACTGTGAGGTTATGCAAATATCGTAATTGTGAACGAAACAGTGTAATAGAGCGTTTTTCAATACAAGTACGAATGTTAGGTTAGGTTAAGATATGAACCGTCGTAAAACCGCATTAAACAATGTCACTTAGTGAGATGCAGTGTTTTTCACCATTACAAGTCGGGAACTGCGATATCTAATGTGAAAGCGCTTGCAAACGTCGTTAGGTTAGGTTTGGTTAGGTTAGGTTAGGTTAGGTTACGTTAGGTTAGGTTTGGTTAGGTTAGGTTAGGTTAGGTTAGGTTATGTTAGGTTAGGTTAGGTTACGTTAGGTCAAGGTATGAACCGTCGTAAAACCGCATTAAACAATGTCACTTAGTGAGATGCAGTGTTTTTCACCTTTACAAGTTGGGAACTGTGATATCTAATGTGAAAGCGCTTGAAACCGTCGTAATGTTGTAGAAAGCAATGTAAAGTAGCGAGTAAAACGTTTTCTAACGATAGAACTGCGAAGGTTATGTTAGGTTGAGTTATGTTAGTTTAAGCTAGGTAGCGTCGTGAAACTACCAAAAACAACGTCATCTAACGAGATAGTGTTGTTTTATTGCGAGTACGAAACTGCGATAGGTGAAATGTTGTGAAAGCACACAAAACGGCATGAACAAGCCAAATACTGCGTGTTGTACCGTTACAAGTGCGAAACTGCTATGTTGTGATATTCTCGTTAAAGCGCATGCAAGCATCGTGAAACCTTAAAGAACGATGTCATTTAGCGAGATACAGCGTTCTGTACTGCAATGAGTTGGTGAAAAACTGTGAGGTTATGCAAATATCCTAATTGTGAACGAAACAGTGTAATAGAGCGTTTTTTAATGCAAGTGCGATGTTAGGTTAGGTTAAGATATGAACCGTCGTAAAACCGCATTAAACAATGTCACTTAGTGAGATGCAGTGTTTTTCACCATTACAAGTCGGGAACTGCGATATTTAATGTGAAAGCGCTTGCAAACGTCGTTAGGTTAGGTTAGGTTAGGTTAGGTTAGGTTACGTTAGGTTAGGTTAGGTTAGGTTTGGTTAGGTTAGGTTAGGTTAGGGATGTTAGGTAAGGTTTGGTTAGGTTAGGTTAGGTTAGGTTGGGTTAGGTAAGGTTAGGTTAGGTTAAGATATGAACCGCGCTAAAACCGCATTAAACAATGTCACTTAGTGAGATGCTGTGTTTTTCACCATTACAAGTCGGGAACTGCGATATCTAATGTGAAAGCGCATGAAACCGTCGTAATCTTGTAGAAAACATTGTAAAGTAGCGAATAAAACGTTTTCTAACGATAGAAGTGCGAAGGTTCGGTTAGTTTGAGCTAGGTAGCGTCGTGAAGCCACCAAAAACGATGTCATCTAACGAGATAGTGTTGTTTTATTGCGAGTACGAAACTGCGATAGGTGAAATATTGGGAAAGCACACAAAATGGCATGAACTAGCCAGATACTGCGTCTTGTGCCGTTACAAGTGCGAAACTGCTTTATTGTGATATTCTCGTTAAAGGGCATGCAAGTATCGTGAAACCTTAAAGAACGATGTCATTTAGCGAGATACAGCGTTCTGTACTGTAATAAGTTGGTGAGAAACTGTGAGGTCAAGCAAATATCGTAATTGTGAACGAAACAGTGTAATTGAGCGTACTTAGATACAAGTGCGAATGTTAGGTTAGGTTGAGATATACACCGTCGTAAAACCGCATTAAACAATGTCACTTAGTGAGATGTAGTGTTTTTCAACATTACAAGTCGGGAACTACGATATCTAATGTGAAAGCGCATGAAACCGTCGTAATCTTGTAGAAAACATTGTAAAGTTGCGAGTAAAACGTTTTCTAACGATAGAAGTGCGAAGGTTAGCTTGAGTTATGTTAGTTTAAGCTATGTAGCGTCGTGAGACCACCAAAAAGGACGTCATCTAACGAGATAGTGTTGTTTTATTGCATGTACGAAACTGCAATAGGTGAAATGTTGTGAAAGTACACAAAACGGCTTGAACAAGCCAGATACTGCGTGTTGTACCGTTACAAGTGCGAAACTGCTATACTGTGATATTCTCGTTAAAGCGCATGCAGGCATCGTGAAACCTTAAAGAACGATGTCATTTAGCGAGATACAGCGTTCTGTACTGCAATAAGTTGGTGAAAAACTGTGAGGTTATGCAAATATCGTAATTGTGAACGAAACAGTGTAATAGAGCGTTTTTCAATACAAGTACGAATGTTAGGTTAGGTTAAGATATGAACCGTCGTAAAACCGCATTAAACAATGTCACTTAGTGAGATGCAGTGTTTTTCACCATTACAAGTCGGGAACTGCGATATCTAATGTGAAAGCGCTTGCAAACGTCGTTAGGTTAGGTTAGGTTAGGTTAGGTTAGGTTAGGTTACGTTAGGTTAAGTTTGGTTTGGTTAGGTTAGGTTAGGTTAGGTTATGTTAGGTTAGGTTGGGTTAGGTTAGGTTAGGTTACGTTAGGTCAAGGTATGAACCGTCGTAAAACCGCATTAAACAATGTCACTTAGTGTGATGCAGTGTTTTTCACCTTTACAAGTTGGGAACTGCGATATCTAATGTGAAAGCGCTTGAAACCGTCGTAATGTTGTAGAAAGCAATGTAAAGTAGCGAGTAAAACGTTTTCTAACGATAGAAGTGCGAAGGTTATGTTAGGTTGAGTTATGTTAGTTTAAGCTACGTAGCGTCGTGAAACCACCAAAAACGACGTCATCTAACGAGATAGTGTTGTTTTATTGCGAGTATTAAACTGCGATAGGTGAAATGTTGTGAAAGCACACAAAACGGCATGAACAAGCCAAATACTGCGTGTTCAACCGTTACAAGTGCGAAACTGCTATATTGTGATATTCTCGGTAAAGCGCATGCAAGTTTCGTGAAACCTTAAAGAACGATGTCATTTAGCGAGATACAGCGTTCTGTACTGTAATAGGTTGGTGAGAAACGGTGAGGTCAAGCAACTATCGTAATTGTGAACGAAACAGTGTAATTGAGCGTCTTTAGATACAAGTGCGAATGTTAGGTTAGGTTGATATATCAACCGTCGTAAAACCGCATTAAACAATGTCACTTAGTGAGATGTAGTGTTTTTCAACATTACAAGTCGGGAACTACGATATCTAATGTGAAAGCGCATGAAACCGTCGTAATCTTGTAGAAAACATTGTAAAGTTGCGAGTAAAACGTTTTCTAACGATAGAAGTGCGAAGGTTAGGTTAGGTTAGGTTAGTTTAAGCTAGGTAGGGTCGTGAAACTACCAAAAACGACGTCATCTAACGAGATAGTGTTGTTTTATAGCGAGTATTAAACTGCCATAGGTGAAATGTTGTGAAAGCACACAAAACGGCATGAACAAGCCAAATACTGCGTGTTCTACCGTTACAAGTGCGAAACTGCTATAGTGTGATATTCTCGTTAAAGCGCATGCAAGCATCGTGAAACCTTAAAGAACAATGTCATTTAGCGAGATACAGCGTTCTGTACTGCAATAAGTTGGTGAAAAACTGTGAGGTTATGCAAATATCGTAATTGAGAACAAAACAGTGTAATAGAGCGTTTTTAGATACAAGTGCGAATGTTAGGTTAGGTTAAGATATGAACCGTCGTAAAACCGCATTAAACAATGTCAATTAGTGAGATGCAGTGTTTTTCACCATTAAAAGTGGGGAACTGCGATATCTAATGTGAAAGCGCTTGCAACCGTCTTTAGGTTAGGTTAGGTTAGGTTAGGTTAGGTTAGGTTAGGTTTGGTTAGGTTAGGTTAGGTTAGGTTAGGTTAGATTAGGTTAGGTTGGGTTGAGTTGGGTTACGTTAGGTTAGGTTAGGTTAGGATAATTTGGTTAGGTTAGGTAAGGTTAGGTTAGGTTGGGTTGGGTGTTGTTGGGTTGGGTTGGGTTGGGTTAGGTTGGGTTAGGTTAGGTTAGGTTACGTTAGGTTAGGTTAGGTTACGTTAGGTTATGTTAGGTTAGGTTAGGTTACGTTAGGTTAGGTTAGGTCAGGTTAGGTTAGGTTACGTTAGAATAGGTTAGGTTAGGTTAGGTTACGTTAGGTTAGGTTAAGTTAGGTTAGGTTAGGTTAGGTTTGGTTAGGTTAGGTTAGGTTAGCTTTGGTTAGGTTAGGTTGGGTTGGGTTGGGTTAGGTTGGGTTAGGTTAGGTTAGGTTAGGTTAGGTTGGGTTAGGTTAGTTTAGGTTAGGTTAGGTTAGGTTGGGTTGGGTTGGTTAGGTTAGGTTAGGTTAGGTTAGGTTAGGTTACGTTAGGTTAAGGTATGAACCGTCGTAAAACCGCATTAAACAATGTCACTTAGTGAGATGCAGTGTTTTTCACCTTTACAAGTTGGGAACTGTGATATCTAATGTGAAAGCGCTTGAAACCGTCGTAATGTTGTAGAAAGCAATGTAAAGTAGCGAGTAAAACATTTTCTAACGATAGAAGTGCGAAGGTTATGTTAGGTTGAGTTATGTTAGTTTAAGCTAGGTAGCGTCGAGAAACTACCAAAAACAACGTCATCTAACGAGATAGTGTTGTTTTATTGCGAGTACGAAACTGCGATAGGTGAAATGTTGTGAAAGCACACAAAACGGCATGAACAAGCCAAATACTGCGTGTTGTACCGTTACAAGTGCGAAACTGCTATGTTGTGATATTCTCGTTGAAGCGCAAGCAAGCATCGTGAAACCTTAAAGAACGATGTCATTTTGCGAGATACAGCGTTCTGTACTGCAATAAGTTGGTGAAAAACTGTGAGGTTATGCAAATATCCTAATTGTGAACGAAACAGTGTAATAGAGCGTTTTTAATACAAGTGCGAATGTTAGGTTAGGTTAAGATATGAACCATCGTAAAACCGCATTAAACAATGTCACTTAGTGAGATGCAGTGTTTTTCACCATTACAAGTCGGGAACTGCGATATCTAATGTGAAAGCGCTTGAAAACGTCGTTAGGTTAGGTTAGGTTAGGTTAGGTTAGGTTTGGTTAGGTTAGGTTAGGTTAAGTTAGGTTAGGGTATGTTAGGTAAGGTTTGGTTAGGTTAGGTTAGGTTAGGTTGGGTTAGGTAAGGTTAGGTTAGGTTAAGATATGAACCGCGCTAAAACCGCATTAAACAATGTCACTTAGTGAGATGCTGTGTTTTTCACCATTAAGAGTCGGGAACTGCGATATCTAATGTGAAAGCGCATGAAACCGTCGTAATCTTGTAGAAAACATTGTAAAGTAGCGAATAAAACGTTTTCTAACGACAGAAGTGCGAAGGTTCGGTTAGTTTGAGCTAGGTAGCGTCGTGAAACCACCAAAAACGATGTCATCTAACGAGACAGTGTTGTTTTATTGCGAGTACGAAACTGCGATAGGTGAAATATTGGGAAAGCACACAAAATGGCATGAACTAGCCAGATACTGCGTCTTGTGCCGTTACAAGTGCGAAACTGCTTTATTGTGATATTCTCGTTAAAGCGCATGCAAGTGTCTTGAAACCTTAAAGAACGATGTCATTTAGCGAGATACAGCGTTCTGTACTGTAATAAGTTGGTGAGAAACTGTGAGGTCAAGCAATTATCGTAATTGTGAACGAAACAGTGTAATTGAGCGTATTTAGATACAAGTGCGAATGTTAGGTTAGGTTGAGATATCAACCGTCGTAAAACCGCATTAAACAATGTCACTTAGTGAGATGTAGTGTTTTTCAACATTACAAGTCGGGAAATACGATATCTAATGTGAAAGCGCTGTAAAACGTCGTTAGGTTAGGTTAGGTTAGGTTAGGTTACGTTAGGTTAGGTTTGGTTAGGTTAGGTTATGTTAGGTTAGGTTGGGTTAGGTTAGGTTAGGTTACGTTAGGTTAAGGTATGAACCGTCGTTAAACCGCATTAAACAATGTCACTTAGTGAGATGCAGTGTTTTTCACCTTTACAAGTTGGGAACTGCGATATCTAATGTGAAAGCGCTTGAAACCGTCGTACTGTTCCAGAAAGCAATGTAAAGTAGCGAGTAAAACGTTTTCTAACGATAGAAGTGCGAAGGTTATGTTGGGTTGAGTTATGTTAGTTTAAGCTAGGTAGCGTCGTGAAACCACCAAAAACGACGTCATCTAACGAGATAGTGTTGTTTTATTGCGAGTATTAAACTGTGATAGGTGAAATGTTGTGAATGCACACAAAACGGCATGAACAAGCCAAATACTGCGTGTTCTACCGTTACAAGTGCGAAACTGCTATATTGTAATATTCTCGTTAAAGCGCATGCAAGCATCGTGAAACCTTAAAGAACAATGTTATTTAGCGAGATACAGCGTTCTGTACTGCAATAAGTTGGTGAGAAACTGTGAGGTCAAGCAAATATCGTAATTGTGAACGAAACAGTGTAATTGAGCGTCTTTAGATACAAGTGCGAATGTTAGGTTAGGTTGACATATCAACCGTCGTAAAACCGCATTAAACAATGTCACTTAGTGAGATGTAGTGTTTTTCAACATTACAAGTCGGGAACTACGATATCTAATGTGAAAGCGCATGAAACCGTCGTAATCTTGTAGAAAACATTGTAAAGTGGCGAGTAAAACGTTTTCTAACGATAGAAGTGCGAAGTTTAGGTTAGGTTAGGTTAGTTTAAGCTAGGTAGCGTCGTGAAACTACCAAAAACGACGTCATCTAACGAGATAGTGTTGTTTTATAGCGAGTATTAAACTGCGATAGGTGAAATGTTGTGAAAGCACACAAAACGGCATGAACAAGCCAAATACTGCGTGTTCTACCGTTACAAGTGCGAAACTGCTATATTGTGATATTCTCGTTAAAGCGCATGCAAGCATCGTGAAACCTTAAAGAACAATGTCATTTAGCGAGATACAGCGTTCTGTACTGCAATAAGTTGGTGAAAAACTGTGAGGTTATGCAAATATCGTAATTGTGAACAAAACAGTGTAATAGAGCGTTTTTAGATACAAGTGCGAATGTTAGGTTAGGTTAAGATATGAACCGTCGTAAAACCGCATTAAACAATGTCAATTACTGAGATGCAGTGTTTTTCACCATAAAAAGTGGGGAACTGCGATATTTAATGTGAAAGCGCTTGCAACCGTCGTTAGGTTAGGTTAGGTTAGGTTAGGTTAGGTTTGGTTAGGTTAGGTTAGGTTAGGTTAGGTTAGATTAGGTTAGGTTGAGTTGGGTTAGGTTAGGTTAGGTTAGGTTAGGTTAGGTTAGGTTAGGTTGGGTTAGGTTAGGTTAGGTTAGGTTACGTTAGGTTAGGTTAGGTTAGGTTAGGTTAGGTTAGGTTAGGTTAGGTTAGGTAAGGATAATTTGGTTAGGTTAGGTAAGGTTAGGTTAGGTTAGGTTAGGTTGGGTTGGGTGTTGTTGGGTTGGGTTGGGTTGGGTTAGGTTGGGTTTGGTTAGGTTAGGTTACGTTAGGTTAGGTTAGGTTAGGTTACGTTAGGTTATGTTATGTTAGGTTAGGTTAGGTTACGTTAGGTTAGGTTAGGTCAGGTAAGGTTAGGTTACGTTAGAATAGGTTAGGTTAGGTTAGGTTACGTTAGGTTAGGTTAAGTTAGGTTAGGTTAGGTTTGGTTAGCTTAGGTTAGGTTAGCTTAGGTTAGGTTAGGTTGGGTTGGGTTGGGTTAGGTTGGGTTAGGTTAGGTTAGGTTAGGTTGGGTTAGGTTAGTTTAGGTTAGGTTAGGTTGGGTTGGGTTGGGTTAGGATAGGTTAGGTTAGGTTAGGTAAGGTTAGGTTAGGTTAGGTTAGGTTACGTTAGGTTAAGGTATGAACTGTCGTAAAACCGCATTAAACAATGTCACTTAGTGAGATGCAGTGTTTTTCACCTTTACAAGTTGGGAACTGCGATTTCTAAGGTGAAAGCGCTTGAAACCGTCGTAATGTTGCAGAAAGCAATGTAAAGTAGCGAGTAAAACGTTTTCTAACGATAGAAATGCGAAGGTTATGTTAGGTTGAGTTATGTTAGTTTAAGCTAGGTAGCGTCGTGAAACCACCAAAAACGACGTCATCTAACAAGATAGTGTTGTTTTATTGCGAGTACGAAACTGCGATAGGTGAAATGTTGTGAAAGCACACAAAACGGCATGAACAAGCCAAATACTGCGTGTTGTACCGTTACAAGTGCGAAACTGCTATGTTGTGATATTCTCGTAAAGCGCATGCAAGCATCGTGAAACCTTAAAGAACGATGTCATTTAGCGAGATACAGCGTTCTGTACTGCAATAAGTTGGTGAAAAACTGTGAGGTTATGCAAATATCCTAATTGTTAACGAAACAGTGTAATAGAGCGTTTTTTAATACAAGTGCGAATGTTAGGTTAGGTTAAGATATGAACCGTCGTAAAACCGCATTAAACAATGTCACTTAGTGAGATGCAGTGTTTTTCACCATTACAAGTCGGGAACTGCGATATCTAATGTGAAAGCGCTTGCAAACGTCGTTAGGTTAGGTTATGTTTGGTTAGGTTAGGTTAGGTTAGGTTACGTTAGGTTAGGTCAGGTTAGGTTTGGTTAGGTTAGGTTAGGTTAGGTTAGGTTAGGTAAGGTTTGGTTAGGTTAGGTTAGGTTAGGTTGGGTTAGGTAAGGTTAGGTTAGGTTAAGATATGAACCGCGCTAAAACCGCATTAAACAATGTCACTTAGTGAGATGCTGTGTTTTTCACCATTACAAGTCGGGAACTGCGATATCTAATGTGAAAGCGCATGAAACCGTCGTAATCTTGTAGAAAACATTGTAAAGTAGCGAATAAAACGTTTTCTAACGATAGAAGTGCGAAGGTTCGGTTAGTTTGAGCTAGGTAGCGTCGTGAAACCACCAAAAACGATGTCATCTAACGAGATAGTGTTGTTTTATTGCGAGTACGAAACTGCGATAGGTGAAATGTTGTGAAAGCACACAAAACGGCATGAACAAGCCAAATACTGCGTGTTGTACCGTTACAAGTGCGAAACTGCTATGTTGTGACATTCTCGGTAAAGCGCATGCAAGTATCGTGAAACCTTAAAGAACGATGTCATTTAGCGAGATACAGCGTTCTGTACTGTAATAGGTTGGTGAGAAACTGTGAGGTCAAGCAAATATCGTAATTGTGAACGAAACAGTGTAATTGAGCGTCTTTAGATACAAGTGCGAATGTTAGGTTAGGTTGACATATCAACCATCGTAAAACCGCATTAAACAATGTCACTTAGTGAGATGTAGTGTTTTTCAACATTACAAGTCGGGAACTACGATATCTAATGTGAAAGCGCATGAAACCGTCGTAATCTTGTAGAAAACATTGTAAAGTTGCGAGTAAAACGTTTTCTAACGATAGAAGTGCGAAGGTTAGGTTAGGTTAGGTAAGTTTAGGCTAGGTAGCGTCGTGAAACTACCAAAAACGACGTCATCTAAAGAGATAGTGTTGTTTTATTGCGAGTATTAAACTGCGATAGGTGAAATGTTGTGAAAGCACACAAAACGGCATGAACAAGCCAAATACTGCGTGTTCTACCGTTACAAGTGCGAAACTGCTATATTGTGATATTCTCGTTAAAGCGCATGCAAGCATCGTGAAACCTTAAAGAACAATGTCATTTAGCGAGATACAGCGTTCTGTACTGCAATAAGTTGGTGAAAAACTGTGAGGTTATGCAAATATCGTAATTGTGAACGAAACAGTGTAATAGAGCGTTTTTCAATACAAGTACGAATGTTAGGTTAGGTTAAGATATGAACCGTCGTAAAACCGCACTAAACAATGTCACTTAGTGAGATGCAGTGTTTTTCACCATTACAAGTCGGGAACTGCGATATCTAATGTGAAAGCGCTTGCAAACGTCGTTAGGTTAGGTTAGGTTAGGTTAGGTTAGGTTACGTTAGGTTAGGTTTGTTTAGGTTAGGTTAGGTTAGGTTAGGTTATGTTAGGTTAGGTTGGGTTAGGTTAGGTTAGGTTACGTTAGGTTAAGGTATGAACCGTCGTAAAACCGCAATAAACAATGTCACTTAGTGAGATGCAGTGTTTTTCACCTTTACAAGTTGGGAACTGCGATTTCTAAGGTGAAAGCGCTTGAAACCGTCGTAATGTTGCAGAAAGCAATGTAAAGTAGCGAGTAAAACGTTTTCTAACGATAGAAATGCGAAGGTTATGTTAGGTTGAGTTATGTTAGTTTAAGCTAGGTAGCGTCGTGAAACCACCAAAAACGACGTCATCTAACAAGATAGTGTTGTTTTATTGCGAGTACGAAACTGCGATAGGTAAAATGTTGTGAAAGCACACAAAACGGCATGAACAAGCCAAATACTGCGTGTTGTACCGTTACAAGTGCGAAACTGCTATGTTTTGACATTCTCGGTAAAGCGCATGCAAGTATCGTGAAACCTTAAAGAACGATGTCATTTAGCGAGATACAGCGTTCTGTACTGTAATAAGTTGGTGAGAAACTGTGAGGTCAAGCAAATATCGTAATTGTGAACGAAACAGTGTAATTGAGCGTCTTTAGATGCAAGTGCGAATGTTAGGTTAGGTTGACATATCAACCGTCGTAAAACCGCATTAAACAATGTCACTTAGTGAGATGTAGTGTTTTTCAACATTACAAGTCGGGAACTACGATATCTAATGTGAAAGCGCATGAAACCGTCGTAATCTTGAAGAAAACATTGTAAAGTTGCGAGTAAAACGTTTTCTATCGATAGAAGTGCGAAGGTTAGGTTATGTTAGGTTAGTTTAAGCTAGGTAGCGTCGTGAAACTACCAAAAACGACGTCATCTAACGAGATAGTGTTGTTTTATAGCGAGTATTAAACTGCGATAGGTGAAATGTTGTGAAAGCACACAAAACGGCATGAACAAGCCAAATACTGCGTGTTCTACCGTTACAAGTGCGAAACTGCTATAGTGTGATATTCTCGTTAAAGCGCATGCAAGCATCGTGAAACCTTAAAGAACAATGTCATTTAGCGAGATACAGCGTTCTGTACTGCAATAAGTTGGTGAAAAACTGTGAGGTTATGCAAATATTGTAATTGTGAACAAAACAGTGTAATAGAGCGTTTTTAGATACAAGTGCGAATGTTAGGTTAGGTTAAGATATGAACCGTCGTAAAACCGCATTAAACAATGTCAATTAGTGAGATGCAGTGTTTTTCACCATTAAAAGTGGGGAACTGCGATATCTAATGTGAAAGCGCTTGCAACCGTCTTTAGGTTAGGTTAGGTTAGGTTAGGTTAGGTTAGGTTAGGTTTGGTTAGGTTAGGTTAGGTTAGGTTAGGTTAGATTAGGTTAGGTTGGGTTGAGTTGGGTTACGTTAGGTTAGGTTAGGTTAGGATAATTTGGTTAGGTTAGGTAAGGTTAGGTTAGGTTGGGTTGGGTGTTGTTGGGTTGGGTTGGGTTGGGTTAGGTTGGGTTAGGTTAGGTTAGGTTACGTTAGGTTAGGTTAGGTTACGTTAGGTTATGTTAGGTTAGGTTAGGTTACGTTAGGTTAGGTTAGGTCAGGTTAGGTTAGGTTACGTTAGAATAGGTTAGGTTAGGTTACGTTAGGTTAGGTTAAGTTAGGTTAGGTTAGGTTAGGTTTGGTTAGGTTAGGTTAGGTTAGCTTTGGTTAGGTTAGGTTGGGTTGGGTTGGGTTAGGTTGGGTTAGGTTAGGTTAGGTTAGGTTAGGTTGGGTTAGGTTAGTTTAGGTTAGGTTAGGTTAGGTTGGGTTGGGTTGGTTAGGTTAGGTTAGGTTAGGTTAGGTTAGGTTACGTTAGGTTAAGGTATGAACCGTCGTAAAACCGCATTAAACAATGTCACTTAGTGAGATGCAGTGTTTTTCACCTTTACAAGTTGGGAACTGTGATATCTAATGTGAAAGCGCTTGAAACCGTCGTAATGTTGTAGAAAGCAATGTAAAGTAGCGAGTAAAACATTTTCTAACGATAGAAGTGCGAAGGTTATGTTAGGTTGAGTTATGTTAGTTTAAGTTAGGTAGCGTCGAGAAACTACCAAAAACAACGTCATCTAACGAGATAGTGTTGTTTTATTGCGAGTACGAAACTGCGATAGGTGAAATGTTGTGAAAGCACACAAAACGGCATGAACAAGCCAAATACTGCGTGTTGTACCGTTACAAGTGCGAAACTGCTATGTTGTGATATTCTCGTTGAAGCGCAAGCAAGCATCGTGAAACCTTAAAGAACGATGTCATTTTGCGAGATACAGCGTTCTGTACTGCAATAAGTTGGTGAAAAACTGTGAGGTTATGCAAATATCCTAATTGTGAACGAAACAGTGTAATAGAGCGTTTTTAATACAAGTGCGAATGTTAGGTTAGGTTAAGATATGAACCATCGTAAAACCGCATTAAACAATGTCACTTAGTGAGATGCAGTGTTTTTCACCATTACAAGTCGGGAACTGCGATATCTAATGTGAAAGCGCTTGAAAACGTCGTTAGGTTAGGTTAGGTTAGGTTAGGTTAGGTTTGGTTAGGTTAGGTTAGGTTAAGTTAGGTTAGGGTATGTTAGGTAAGGTTTGGTTAGGTTAGGTTAGGTTAGGTTGGGTTAGGTAAGGTTAGGTTAGGTTAAGATATGAACCGCGCTAAAACCGCATTAAACAATGTCACTTAGTGAGATGCTGTGTTTTTCACCATTAAGAGTCGGGAACTGCGATATCTAATGTGAAAGCGCATGAAACCGTCGTAATCTTGTAGAAAACATTGTAAAGTAGCGAATAAAACGTTTTCTAACGACAGAAGTGCGAAGGTTCGGTTAGTTTGAGCTAGGTAGCGTCGTGAAACCACCAAAAACGATGTCATCTAACGAGACAGTGTTGTTTTATTGCGAGTACGAAACTGCGATAGGTGAAATATTGGGAAAGCACACAAAATGGCATGAACTAGCCAGATACTGCGTCTTGTGCCGTTACAAGTGCGAAACTGCTTTATTGTGATATTCTCGTTAAAGCGCATGCAAGTGTCTTGAAACCTTAAAGAACGATGCCATTTAGCGAGATACAGCGTTCTGTACTGTAATAAGTTGGTGAGAAACTGTGAGGTCAAGCAATTATCGTAATTGTGAACGAAACAGTGTAATTGAGCGTATTTAGATACAAGTGCGAATGTTAGGTTAGGTTGAGATATCAACCGTCGTAAAACCGCAATAAACAATGTCACTTAGTGAGATGTAGTGTTTTTCAACATTACAAGTCGGGAAATACGATATCTAATGTGAAAGCGCTGTAAAACGTCGTTAGGTTAGGTTAGGTTAGGTTAGGTTACGTTAGGTTAGGTTTGGTTAGGTTAGGTTATGTTAGGTTAGGTTGGGTTAGGTTAGGTTAGGTTACGTTAGGTTAAGGTATGAACCGTCGTAAAACCGCATTAAACAATGTCACTTAGTGAGATGCAGTGTTTTTCACCTTTACAAGTTGGGAACTGCGATATCTAATGTGAAAGCGCTTGAAACCGTCGTACTGTTCCAGAAAGCAATGTAAAGTAGCGAGTAAAACGTTTTCTAACGATAGAAGTGCGAAGGTTATGTTGGGTTGAGTTATGTTAGTTTAAGCTAGGTAGCGTCGTGAAACCACCAAAAACGACGTCATCTAACGAGATAGTGTTGTTTTATTGCGAGTATTAAACTGTGATAGGTGAAATGTTGTGAATGCACACAAAACGGCATGAACAAGCCAAATACTGCGTGTTCTACCGTTACAAGTGCGAAACTGCTATATTGTAATATTCTCGTTAAAGCGCATGCAAGCATCGTGAAACCTTAAAGAACAATGTTATTTAGCGAGATACAGCGTTCTGTACTGCAATAAGTTGGTGAGAAACTGTGAGGTCAAGCAAATATCGTAATTGTGAACGAAACAGTGTAATTGAGCGTCTTTAGATACAAGTGCGAATGTTAGGTTAGGTTGACATATCAACCGTCGTAAAACCGCATTAAACAATGTCACTTAGTGAGATGTAGTGTTTTTCAACATTACAAGTCGGGAACTACGATATCTAATGTGAAAGCGCATGAAACCGTCGTAATCTTGTAGAAAACATTGTAAAGTGGCGAGTAAAACGTTTTCTAACGATAGAAGTGCGAAGTTTAGGTTAGGTTAGGTTAGTTTAAGCTAGGTAGCGTCGTGAAACTACCAAAAACGACGTCATCTAACGAGATAGTGTTGTTTTATAGCGAGTATTAAACTGCGATAGGTGAATTGTTGTGAAAGCACACAAAACGGCATGAACAAGCCAAATACTGCGTGTTCTACCGTTACAAGTGCGAAACTGCTATATTGTAATATTCTCGTTAAAGCGCATGCAAGCATCGTGAAACCTTAAAGAACAATGTTATTTAGCGAGATACAGCGTTCTGTACTGCAATAAGTTGGTGAGAAACTGTGAGGTCAAGCAAATATCGTAATTGTGAACGAAACAGTGTAATTGAGCGTCTTTAGATACAAGTGCGAATGTTAGGTTAGGTTGACATATCAACCGTCGTAAAACCGCATTAAACAATGTCACTTAACGAGATGTAGTGTTTTTCAACATTACAAGTCGGGAACTACGATATCTAATGTGAAAGCGCATGAAACCGTCGTAATCTTGTAGAAAACATTGTAAAGTGGCGAGTAAAACGTTTTCTAACGATAGAAGTGCGAAGTTTAGGTTAGGTTAGGTTAGTTTAAGCTAGGTAGCGTCGTGAAACTACCAAAAACGACGTCATCTAACGAGATAGTGTTGTTTTATAGCGAGTATTAAACTGCGATAGGTGAAATGTTGTGAAAGCACACAAAACGGCATGAACAAGCCAAATACTGCGTGTTCTACCGTTACAAGTGCGAAACTGCTATATTGTGATATTCTCGTTAAAGCGCATGCAAGCATCGTGAAACCTTAAAGAACAATGTCATTTAGCGAGATACAGCGTTCTGTACTGCAATAAGTTGGTGAAAAACTGTGAGGTTATGCAAATATCGTAATTGTGAACAAAACAGTGTAATAGAGCGTTTTTAGATACAAGTGCGAATGTTAGGTTAGGTTAAGATATGAACCGTCGTAAAACCGCATTAAACAATGTCAATTACTGAGATGCAGTGTTTTTCACCATAAAAAGTGGGGAACTGCGATATTTAATGTGAAAGCGCTTGCAACCGTCGTTAGGTTAGGTTAGGTTAGGTTAGGTTAGGTTTGGTTAGGTTAGGTTAGGTTAGGTTAGGTTAGATTAGGTTAGGTTGAGTTGGGTTAGGTTAGGTTAGGTTAGGTTAGGTTAGGTTGGGTTAGGTTAGGTTAGGTTAGGTTACGTTAGGTTAGGTTAGGTTACGTTAGGTTAGGTTAGGTTAGGTTAGGTTAGGTTAGGTTAGGTAAGGATAATTTGGTTAGGTTAGGTAAGGTTAGGTTAGGTTAGGTTAGGTTGGGTTGGGTGTTGTTGGGTTGGGTTGGGTTGGGTTAGGTTGGGTTTGGTTAGGTTAGGTTACGTTAGGTTAGGTTAGGTTAGGTTAGGTTATGTTATGTTAGGTTAGGTTAGGTTACGTTAGGTTAGGTTAGGTCAGGTAAGGTTAGGTTACGTTAGAATAGGTTAGGTTAGGTTAGGTTACGTTAGGTTAGGTTAAGTTAGGTTAGGTTAGGTTTGGTTAGCTTAGGTTAGGTTAGCTTAGGTTAGGTTAGGTTGGGTTGGGTTGGGTTAGGTTGGGTTAGGTTAGGTTAGGTTAGGTTGGGTTAGGTTAGTTTAGGTTAGGTTAGGTTGGGTTGGGTTGGGTTAGGTTAGGTTAGGTTAGGTTAGGTAAGGTTAGGTTAGGTTAGGTTAGGTTACGTTAGGTTAAGGTATGAACTGTCGTAAAACCGCATTAAACAATGTCACTTAGTGAGATGCAGTGTTTTTCACCTTTACAAGTTGGGAACTGCGATTTCTAAGGTGAAACGCTTGAAACCGTCGTAATGTTGCAGAAAGCAATGTAAAGTAGCGAGTAAAACGTTTTCTAACGATAGAAATGCGAAGGTTATGTTAGGTTGAGTTATGTTAGTTTAAGCTAGGTAGCGTCGTGAAACCACCAAAAACGACGTCATCTAACAAGATAGTGTTGTTTTATTGCGAGTACGAAACTGCGATAGGTGAAATGTTGTGAAAGCACACAAAACGGCATGAACAAGCCAAATACTGCGTGTTGTACCGTTACAAGGGCGAAACTGCTATGTTGTGATATTCTCGTAAAGCGCATGCAAGCATCGTGAAACCTTAAAGAACGATGTCATTTAGCGAGATACAGCGTTCTGTACTGCAATAAGTTGGTGAAAAACTGTGAGGTTATGCAAATATCCTAATTGTTAACGAAACAGTGTAATAGAGCGTTTTTTAATACAAGTGCGAATGTTAGGTTAGGTTAAGATATG
The DNA here is from genome assembly GCF_043290135.1 of Rhipicephalus microplus. NCBI lineage: Eukaryota > Metazoa > Arthropoda > Arachnida > Ixodida > Ixodidae > Rhipicephalus > Rhipicephalus microplus. Next base: position 255,659 of record NW_027464763.1, on the reverse strand, counting down.
AACCGTCGTAAAACCGCATTAAACAATGTCACTTAGTGAGATGCAGTGTTTTTCACCATTACAAGTCGGGAACTGCGATATCTAATGTGAAAGCGCTTGCAAACGTCGTTAGGTTAGGTTATGTTTGGTTAGGTTAGGTTAGGTTAGGTTACGTTAGGTTAGGTCAGGTTAGGTTTGGTTAGGTTAGGTTAGGTTAGGTTAGGTTAGGTTAGGTAAGGTTTGGTTAGGTTAGGTTAGGTTAGGTTGGGTTAGGTAAGGTTAGGTTAGGTTAAGATATGAACCGCGCTAAAACCGCATTAAACAATGTCACTTAGTGAGATGCTGTGTTTTTCACCATTACAAGTCGGGAACTGCGATATCTAATGTGAAAGCGCATGAAACCGTCGTAATCTTGTAGAAAACATTGTAAAGTAGCGAATAAAACGTTTTCTAACGATAGAAGTGCGAAGGTTCGGTTAGTTTGAGCTAGGTAGCGTCGTGAAACCACCAAAAACGATGTCATCTAACGAGATAGTGTTGTTTTATTGCGAGTACGAAACTGCGATAGGTGAAATGTTGTGAAAGCACACAAAACGGCATGAACAAGCCAAATACTGCGTGTTGTACCGTTACAAGTGCGAAACTGCTATGTTGTGACATTCTCGGTAAAGCGCATGCAAGTATCGTGAAACCTTAAAGAACGATGTCATTTAGCGAGATACAGCGTTCTGTACTGTAATAGGTTGGTGAGAAACTGTGAGGTCAAGCAAATATCGTAATTGTGAACGAAACAGTGTAATTGAGCGTCTTTAGATACAAGTGCGAATGTTAGGTTAGGTTGACATATCAACCATCGTAAAACCGCATTAAACAATGTCACTTAGTGAGATGTAGTGTTTTTCAACATTACAAGTCGGGAACTACGATATCTAATGTGAAAGCGCATGAAACCGTCGTAATCTTGTAGAAAACATTGTAAAGTTGCGAGTAAAACGTTTTCTAACGATAGAAGTGCGAAGGTTAGGTTAGGTTAGGTTAGTTTAGGCTAGGTAGCGTCGTGAAACTACCAAAAACGACGTCATCTAAAGAGATAGTGTTGTTTTATTGCGAGTATTAAACTGCGATAGGTGAAATGTTGTGAAAGCACACAAAACGGCATGAACAAGCCAAATACTGCGTGTTCTACCGTTACAAGTGCGAAACTGCTATATTGTGATATTCTCGTTAAAGCGCATGCAAGCATCCTGAAACCTTAAAGAACAATGTCATTTAGCGAGATACAGCGTTCTGTACTGCAATAAGTTGGTGAAAAACTGTGAGGTTATGCAAATATCGTAATTGTGAACGAAACAGTGTAATAGAGCGTTTTTCAATACAAGTACGAATGTTAGGTTAGGTTAAGATATGAACCGTCGTAAAACCGCACTAAACAATGTCACTTAGTGAGATGCAGTGTTTTTCACCATTACAAGTCGGGAACTGCGATATCTAATGTGAAAGCGCTTGCAAACGTCGTTAGGTTAGGTTAGGTTAGGTTAGGTTACGTTAGGTTAGGTTTGTTTAGGTTAGGTTAGGTTAGGTTAGGTTATGTTAGGTTAGGTTGGGTTAGGTTAGGTTAGGTTACGTTAGGTTAAGGTATGAACCGTCGTAAAACCGCAATAAACAATGTCACTTAGTGAGATGCAGTGTTTTTCACCTTTACAAGTTGGGAACTGCGATTTCTAAGGTGAAAGCGCTTGAAACCGTCGTAATGTTGCAGAAAGCAATGTAAAGTAGCGAGTAAAACGTTTTCTAACGATAGAAATGCGAAGGTTATGTTAGGTTGAGTTATGTTAGTTTAAGCTAGGTAGCGTCGTGAAACCACCAAAAACGACGTCATCTAACAAGATAGTGTTGTTTTATTGCGAGTACGAAACTGCGATAGGTAAAATGTTGTGAAAGCACACAAAACGGCATGAACAAGCCAAATACTGCGTGTTGTACCGTTAGAAGTGCGAAACTGCTATGTTTTGACATTCTCGGTAAAGCGCATGCAAGTATCGTGAAACCTTAAAGAACGATGTCATTTAGCGAGATACAGCGTTCTGTACTGTAATAAGTTGGTGAGAAACTGTGAGGTCAAGCAAATATCGTAATTGTGAACGAAACAGTGTAATTGAGCGTCTTTAGATGCAAGTGCGAATGTTAGGTTAGGTTGACATATCAACCGTCGTAAAACCGCATTAAACAATGTCACTTAGTGAGATGTAGTGTTTTTCAACATTACAAGTCGGGAACTACGATATCTAATGTGAAAGCGCATGAAACCGTCGTAATCTTGTAGAAAACATTGTAAAGTTGCGAGTAAAACGTTTTCTAACGATAGAAGTGCGAAGGTTAGGTTATGTTAGGTTAGTTTAAGCTAGGTAGCGTCGTGAAACTACCAAAAACGACGTCATCTAACGAGATAGTGTTGTTTTATAGCGAGTATTAAACTGCGATAGGTGAAATGTTGTGAAAGCACACAAAACGGCATGAACAAGCCAAATACTGCGTGTTCTACCGTTACAAGTGCGAAACTGCTATAGTGTGATATTCTCGTTAAAGCGCATGCAAGCATCGTGAAACCTTAAAGAACAATGTCATTTAGCGAGATACAGCGTTCTGTACTGCAATAAGTTGGTGAAAAACTGTGAGGTTATGCAAATATCGTAATTGTGAACAAAACAGTGTAATAGAGCGTTTTTAGATACAAGTGCGAATGTTAGGTTAGGTTAAGATATGAACCGTCGTAAAACCGCATTAAACAATGTCAATTAGTGAGATGCAGTGTTTTTCACCATTAAAAGTGGGGAACTGCGATATCTAATGTGAAAGCGCTTGCAACCGTCTTTAGGTTAGGTTAGGTTAGGTTAGGTTAGGTTTGGTTAGGTTAGGTTAGGTTAGGTTAGGTTAGATTAGGTTAGGTTGGGTTGAGTTGGGTTACGTTAGGTTAGGTTAGGTTAGGATAATTTGGTTAGGTTAGGTAAGGTTAGGTTAGGTTGGGTTGGGTGTTGTTGGGTTGGGTTGGGTTGGGTTAGGTTGGGTTAGGTTAGGTTAGGTTACGTTAGGTTAGGTTAGGTTACGTTAGGTTATGTTAGGTTAGGTTAGGTTACGTTAGGTTAGGTTAGGTCAGGTTAGGTTAGGTTACGTTAGAATAGGTTAGGTTAGGTTAGGTTACGTTAGGTTAGGTTAAGTTAGGTTAGGTTAGGTTAGGTTTGGTTAGGTTAGGTTAGGTTAGCTTTGGTTAGGTTAGGTTGGGTTGGGTTGGGTTAGGTTGGGTTAGGTTAGGTTAGGTTAGGTTAGGTTGGGTTAGGTTAGTTTAGGTTAGGTTAGGTTAGGTTGGGTTGGGTTGGTTAGGTTAGGTTAGGTTAGGTTAGGTTAGGTTACGTTAGGTTAAGGTATGAACCGTCGTAAAACCGCAATAAACAATGTCACTTAGTGAGATGCAGTGTTTTTCACCTTTACAAGTTGGGAACTGTGATATCTAATGTGAAAGTGCTTGAAACCGTCGTAATGTTGTAGAAAGCAATGTAAAGTAGCGAGTAAAACATTTTCTAACGATAGAAGTGCGAAGGTTATGTTAGGTTGAGTTATGTTAGTTTAAGCTAGGTAGCGTCGAGAAACTACCAAAAACAACGTCATCTAACGAGATAGTGTTGTTTTATTGCGAGTACGAAACTGCGATAGGTGAAATGTTGTGAAAGCACACAAAACGGCATGAACAAGCCAAATACTGCGTGTTGTACCGTTACAAGTGCGAAACTGCTATGTTGTGATATTCTCGTTGAAGCGCAAGCAAGCATCGTGAAACCTTAAAGAACGATGTCATTTTGCGAGATACAGCGTTCTGTACTGCAATAAGTTGGTGAAAAACTGTGAGGTTATGCAAATATCCTAATTGTGAACGAAACAGTGTAATAGAGCGTTTTTAATACAAGTGCGAAAGTTAGGTTAGGTTAAGATATGAACCATCGTAAAACCGCATTAAACAATGTCACTTAGTGAGATGCAGTGTTTTTCACCATTACAAGTCGGGAACTGCGATATCTAATGTGAAAGCGCTTGAAAACGTCGTTAGGTTAGGTTAGGTTAGGTTAGGTTAGGTTTGGTTAGGTTAGGTTAGGTTAAGTTAGGTTAGGGTATGTTAGGTAAGGTTTGGTTAGGTTAGGTTAGGTTAGGTTGGGTTAGGTAAGGTTAGGTTAGGTTAAGATATGAACCGCGCTAAAACCGCATTAAACAATGTCACTTAGTGAGATGCTGTGTTTTTCACCATTAAGAGTCGGGAACTGCGATATCTAATGTGAAAGCGCATGAAACCGTCGTAATCTTGTAGAAAACATTGTAAAGTAGCGAATAAAACGTTTTCTAACGACAGAAGTGCGAAGGTTCGGTTAGTTTGAGCTAGGTAGCGTCGTGAAACCACCAAAAACGATGTCATCTAACGAGACAGTGTTGTTTTATTGCGAGTACGAAACTGCGATAGGTGAAATATTGGGAAAGCACACAAAATGGCATGAACTAGCCAGATACTGCGTCTTGTGCCGTTACAAGTGCGAAACTGCTTTATTGTGATATTCTCGTTAAAGCGCATGCAAGTGTCTTGAAACCTTAAAGAACGATGCCATTTAGCGAGATACAGCGTTCTGTACTGTAATAAGTTGGTGAGAAACTGTGAGGTCAAGCAATTATCGTAATTGTGAACGAAACAGTGTAATTGAGCGTATTTAGATACAAGTGCGAATGTTAGGTTAGGTTGAGATATCAACCGTCGTAAAACCGCATTAAACAATGTCACTTAGTGAGATGTAGTGTTTTTCAACATTACAAGTCGGGAAATACGATATCTAATGTGAAAGCGCTGTAAAACGTCGTTAGGTTAGGTTAGGTTAGGTTAGGTTACGTTAGGTTAGGTTTGGTTAGGTTAGGTTATGTTAGGTTAGGTTGGGTTAGGTTAGGTTAGGTTACGTTAGGTTAAGGTATGAACCGTCGTAAAACCGCATTAAACAATGTCACTTAGTGAGATGCAGTGTTTTTCACCTTTACAAGTTGGGAACTGCGATATCTAATGTGAAAGCGCTTGAAACCGTCGTACTGTTCCAGAAAGCAATGTAAAGTAGCGAGTAAAACGTTTTCTAACGATAGAAGTGCGAAGGTTATGTTGGGTTGAGTTATGTTAGTTTAAGCTAGGTAGCGTCGTGAAACCACCAAAAACGACGTCATCTAACGAGATAGTGTTGTTTTATTGCGAGTATTAAACTGTGATAGGTGAAATGTTGTGAATGCACACAAAACGGCATGAACAAGCCAAATACTGCGTGTTCTACCGTTACAAGTGCGAAACTGCTATATTGTAATATTCTCGTTAAAGCGCATGCAAGCATCGTGAAACCTTAAAGAACAATGTTATTTAGCGAGATACAGCGTTCTGTACTGCAATAAGTTGGTGAGAAACTGTGAGGTCAAGCAAATATCGTAATTGTGAACGAAACAGTGTAATTGAGCGTCTTTAGATACAAGTGCGAATGTTAGGTTAGGTTGACATATCAACCGTCGTAAAACCGCATTAAACAATGTCACTTAGTGAGATGTAGTGTTTTTCAACATTACAAGTCGGGAACTACGATATCTAATGTGAAAGCGCATGAAACCGTCGTAATCTTGTAGAAAACATTGTAAAGTGGCGAGTAAAACGTTTTCTAACGATAGAAGTGCGAAGTTTAGGTTAGGTTAGGTTAGTTTAAGCTAGGTAGCGTCGTGAAACTACCAAAAACGACGTCATCTAACGAGATAGTGTTGTTTTATAGCGAGTATTAAACTGCGATAGGTGAAATGTTGTGAAAGCACACAAAACGGCATGAACAAGCCAAATACTGCGTGTTCTACCGTTACAAGTGCGAAACTGCTATATTGTGATATTCTCGTTAAAGCGCATGCAAGCATCGTGAAACCTTAAAGAACAATGTCATTTAGCGAGATACAGCGTTCTGTACTGCAATAAGTTGGTGAAAAACTGTGAGGTTATGCAAATATCGTAATTGTGAACAAAACAGTGTAATAGAGCGTTTTTAGATACAAGTGCGAATGTTAGGTTAGGTTAAGATATGAACCGTCGTAAAACCGCATTAAACAATGTCAATTACTGAGATGCAGTGTTTTTCACCATAAAAAGTGGGGAACTGCGATATTTAATGTGAAAGCGCTTGCAACCGTCGTTAGGTTAGGTTAGGTTAGGTTAGGTTTGGTTACGTTAGGTTAGGTTAGGTTAGGTTAGGTTAGATTAGGTTAGGTTGAGTTGGGTTAGGTTAGGTTAGGTTAGGTTAGGTTAGGTTAGGTTAGGTTGGGTTAGGTTAGGTTAGGTTAGGTTACGTTAGGTTAGGTTAGGTTACGTTAGGTTAGGTTAGGTTAGGTTAGGTTAGGTAAGGATAATTTGGTTAGGTTAGGTAAGGTTAGGTTAGGTTAGGTTAGGTTGGGTTGGGTGTTGTTGGGTTGGGTTGGGTTGGGTTAGGTTGGGTTTGGTTAGGTTAGGTTACGTTAGGTTAGGTTAGGTTAGGTTACGTTAGGTTATGTTATGTTAGGTTAGGTTAGGTTACGTTAGGTTAGGTTAGGTCAGGTAAGGTTAGGTTACGTTAGAATAGGTTAGGTTAGGTTAGGTTACGTTAGGTTAGGTTAAGTTAGGTTAGGTTAGGTTTGGTTAGCTTAGGTTAGGTTAGCTTAGGTTAGGTTAGGTTGGGTTGGGTTGGGTTAGGTTGGGTTAGGTTAGGTTAGGTTAGGTTAGGTTGGGTTAGGTTAGTTTAGGTTAGGTTAGGTTGGGTTGGGTTGGGTTAGGTTAGGTTAGGTTAGGTTAGGTAAGGTTAGGTTAGGTTAGGTTAGGTTACGTTAGGTTAAGGTATGAACTGTCGTAAAACCGCATTAAACAATGTCACTTAGTGAGATGCAGTGTTTTTCACCTTTACAAGTTGGGAACTGCGATTTCTAAGGTGAAAGCGCTTGAAACCGTCGTAATGTTGCAGAAAGCAATGTAAAGTAGCGAGTAAAACGTTTTCTAACGATAGAAATGCGAAGGTTATGTTAGGTTGAGTTATGTTAGTTTAAGCTAGGTAGCGTCGTGAAACCACCAAAAACGACGTCATCTAACAAGATAGTGTTGTTTTATTGCGAGTACGAAACTGCGATAGGTGAAATGTTGTGAAAGCAAACAAAACGGCATGAACAAGCCAAATACTGCGTGTTGTACCGTTACAAGTGCGAAACTGCTATGTTGTGATATTCTCGTAAAGCGCATGCAAGCATCGTGAAACCTTAAAGAACGATGTCATTTAGCGAGATACAGCGTTCTGTACTGCAATAAGTTGGTGAAAAACTGTGAGGTTATGCAGATATCCTAATTGTTAACGAAACAGTGTAATAGAGCGTTTTTTAATACAAGTGCGAATGTTAGGTTAGGTTAAGATATGAACCGTCGTAAAACCGCATTAAACAATGTCACTTAGTGAGATGCAGTGTTTTTCACCATTACAAGTCGGGAACTGCGATATCTAATGTGAAAGCGCTTGCAAACGTCGTTAGGTTAGGTTATGTTTGGTTAGGTTAGGTTAGGTTAGGTTAGGTTACGTTAGGTTAGGTCAGGTTAGGTTTGGTTAGGTTAGGTTAGGTTAGGTTAGGTTATGTTAGGTAAGGTTTGGTTAGGTTAGGTTAGGTTAGGTTGGGTTAGGTAAGGTTAGGTTAGGTTAAGATATGAACCGCGCTAAAACCGCATTAAACAATGTCACTTAGTGAGATGCTGTGTTTTTCACCATTACAAGTCGGGAACTGCGATATCTAATGTGAAAGCGCATGAAACCGTCGTAATCTTGTAGAAAACATTGTAAAGCAGCGAATAAAACGTTTTCTAACGATAGAAGTGCGAAGGTTCGGTTAGTTTGAGCTAGGTAGCGTCGTGAAACCACCAAAAACGATGTCATCTAACGAGATAGTGTTGTTTTATTGCGAGTACGAAACTGCGATAGGTGAAATGTTGTGAAAGCACACAAAACGGCATGAACAAGCCAAATACTGCGTGTTGTACCGTTACAAGTGCGAAACTGCTATGTTGTGACATTCTCGGTAAAGCGCATGCAAGTATCGTGAAACCTTAAAGAACGATGTCATTTAGCGAGATACAGCGTTCTGTACTGTAATAAGTTGGTGAGAAACTGTGAGGTCAAGCAAATATCGTAATTGTGAACAAAACAGTGTAATAGAGCGTTTTTAGATACAAGTGCGAATGTTAGGTTAGGTTAAGATATGAACCGTCGTAAAACCGCATTAAACAATGTCAATTACTGAGATGCAGTGTTTTTCACCATAAAAAGTGGGGAACTGCGATATTTAATGTGAAAGCGCTTGCAACCGTCGTTAGGTTAGGTTAGGTTAGGTTAGGTTTGGTTAGGTTAGGTTAGGTTAGGTTAGGTTAGATTAGGTTAGGTTGAGTTGGGTTAGGTTAGGTTAGGTTAGGTTAGGTTAGGTTAGGTTGGGTTAGGTTAGGTTAGGTTAGGTTACGTTAGGTTAGGTTAGGTTACGTTAGGTTAGGTTAGGTTAGGTTAGGTTAGGTAAGGATAATTTGGTTAGGTTAGGTAAGGTTAGGTTAGGTTAGGTTAGGTTGGGTTGGGTGTTGTTGGGTTGGGTTGGGTTGGGTTAGGTTGGGTTTGGTTAGGTTAGGTTACGTTAGGTTAGGTTAGGTTAGGTTACGTTAGGTTATGTTATGTTAGGTTAGGTTAGGTTACGTTAGGTTAGGTTAGGTCAGGTAAGGTTAGGTTACGTTAGAATAGGTTAGGTTAGGTTAGGTTAGGTTACGTTAGGTTAGGTTAAGTTAGGTTAGGTTAGGTTTGGTTAGCTTAGGTTAGGTTAGCTTAGGTTACGTTAGGTTGGGTTGGGTTGGGTTAGGTTGGGTTAGGTTAGGTTAGGTTAGGTTAGGTTGGGTTAGGTTAGTTTAGGTTAGGTTAGGTTGGGTTGGGTTGGGTTAGGTTAGGTTAGGTTAGGTTAGGTAAGGTTAGGTTAGGTTAGGTTAGGTTACGTTAGGTTAAGGTATGAACTGTCGTAAAACCGCATTAAACAATGTCACTTAGTGAGATGCAGTGTTTTTCACCTTAACAAGTTGGGAACTGCGATTTCTAAGGTGAAAGCGCTTGAAACCGTCGTAATGTTGCAGAAAGCAATGTAAAGTAGCGAGTAAAACGTTTTCTAACGATAGAAATGCGAAGGTTATGTTAGGTTGAGTTATGTTAGTTTAAGCTAGGTAGCGTCGTGAAACCACCAAAAACGACGTCATCTAACAAGATAGTGTTGTTTTATTGCGAGTACGAAACTGCGATAGGTGAAATGTTGTGAAAGCACACAAAACGGCATGAACAAGCCAAATACTGCGTGTTGTACCGTTACAAGTGCGAAACTGCTATGTTGTGATATTCTCGTAAAGCGCATGCAAGCATCGTGAAACCTTAAAGAACGATGTCATTTAGCGAGATACAGCGTTCTGTACTGCAATAAGTTGGTGAAAAACTGTGAGGTTATGCAAATATCCTAATTGTTAACGAAACAGTGTAATAGAGCGTTTTTTAATACAAGTGCGAATGTTAGGTTAGGTTAAGATATGAACCGTCGTAAAACCGCATTAAACAATGTCACTTAGTGAGATGCAGTGTTTTTCACCATTACAAGTCGGGAACTGCGATATCTAATGTGAAAGCGCTTGCAAACGTCGTTAGGTTAGGTTATGTTTGGTTAGGTTAGGTTAGGTTAGGTTACGTTAGGTTAGGTCAGGTTAGGTTTGGTTAGGTTAGGTTAGGTTAGGTTATGTTAGGTAAGGTTTGGTTAGGTTAGGTTAGGTTAGGTTGGGTTAGGTAAGGTTAGGTTAGGTTAAGATATGAACCGCGCTAAAACCGCATTAAACAATGTCACTTAGTGAGATGCTTTGTTTTTCACCATTACAAGTCGGGAACTGCGATATCTAATGTGAAAGCGCATGAAACCGTCGTAATCTTGTAGAAAACATTGTAAAGTAGCGAATAAAACGTTTTCGAACGATAGAAGTGCGAAGGTTCGGTTAGTTTGAGCTAGGTAGCGTCGTGAAACCACCAAAAACGATGTCATCTAACGAGATAGTGTTGTTTTATTGCGAGTACGAAACTGCGATAGGTGAAATGTTGTGAAAGCACACAAAACGGCATGAACAAGCCAAATACTGCGTGTTGTACCGTTACAAGTGCGAAACTGCTATGTTGTGACATTCTCGGTAAAGCGCATGCGAGTATCGTGAAACCTTAAAGAACGATGTCATTTAGCGAGATACAGCGTTCTGTACTGTAATAAGTTGGTGAGAAACTGTGAGGTCAAGCAAATATCGTAATTGTGAACGAAACAGTGTAATTGAGCGTCTTTAGATACAAGTGCGAATGTTAGGTTAGGTTGACATATCAACCATCGTAAAACCGCATTAAACAATGTCACTTAGTGAGATGTAGTGTTTTTCAACATTACAAGTCGGGAACTACGATATCTAATGTGAAAGCGCATGAAACCGTCGTAATCTTGTAGAAAACATTGTAAAGTTGCGAGTAAAACGTTTTCTAACGATAGAAGTGCGAAGGTTAGGTTAGGTTAGGTTAGTTTAGGCTAGGTAGCGTCGTGAAACTACCAAAAACGACGTCATCTAAAGAGATAGTGTTGTTTTATTGCGAGTATTAAACTGCGATAGGTGAAATGTTGTGAAAGCACACAAAACGGCATGAACAAGCCAAATACTGCGTGTTCTACCGTTACAAGTGCGAAACTGCTATATTGTGATATTCTCGTTAAAGCGCATGCAAGCATCGTGAAACCTTAAAGAACAATGTCATTTAGCGAGATACAGCGTTCTGTACTGCAATAAGTTGGTGAAAAACTGTGAGGTTATGCAAATATCGTAATTGTGAACGAAACAGTGTAATAGAGCGTTTTTCAATACAAGTACGAATGTTAGGTTAGGTTAAGATATGAACCGTCGTAAAACCGCACTAAACAATGTCACTTAGTGAGATGCAGTGTTTTTCACCATTACAACTCGGGAACTGCGATATCTAATGTGAAAGCGCTTGCAAACGTCGTTAGGTTAGGTTAGGTTAGGTTAGGTTAGGTTACGTTAGGTTAGGTTTGTTTAAGTTAGGTTAGGTTAGGTTAGGTTATGTTAGGTTAGGTTGGGTTAGGTTAGGTTAGGTTACGTTAGGTTAAGGTATGAACTGTCGTAAAACCGCATTAAACAATGTCACTTAGTGAGATGCAGTGTTTTTCACCTTTACAAGTTGGGAACTGCGATTTCTAAGGTGAAAGCGCTTGAAACCGTCGTAATGTTGCAGAAAGCAATGTAAAGTAGCGAGTAAAACGTTTTCTAACGATAGAAATGCGAAGGTTATGTTAGGTTGAGTTATGTTAGTTTAAGCTAGGTAGCGTCGTGAAACCACCAAAAACGACGTCATCTAACAAGATAGTGTTGTTTTATTGCGAGTACGAAACTGCGATAGGTGAAATGTTGTGAAAGCACACAAAACGGCATGAACAAGCCAAATACTGCGTGTTGTACCGTTACAAGTGCGAAACTGCTATGTTGTGATATTCTCGTAAAGCGCATGCAAGCATCGTGAAACCTTAAAGAACGATGTCATTTAGCGAGATACAGCGTTCTGTACTGCAATAAGTTGGTGAAAAACTGTGAGGTTATGCAAATATCCTAATTGTTAACGAAACAGTGTAATAGAGCGTTTTTTAATACAAGTGCGAATGTTAGGTTAGGTTAAGATATGAACCGTCGTAAAACCGCATTAAACAATGTCACTTAGTGAGATGCAGTGTTTTTCACCATTACAAGTCGGGAACTGCGATATCTAATGTGAAAGCGCTTGCAAACGTCGTTAGGTTAGGTTATGTTTGGTTAGGTTAGGTTAGGTTAGGTTACGTTAGGTTAGGTCAGGTTAGGTTTGGTTAGGTTAGGTTAGGTTAGGTTATGTTAGGTAAGGTTTGGTTAGGTTAGGTTAGGTTAGGTTGGGTTAGGTAAGGTTAGGTTAGGTTAAGATATGAACCGCGCTAAAACCGCATTAAACAATGTCACTTAGTGAGATGCTTTGTTTTTCACCATTACAAGTCGGGAACTGCGATATCTAATGTGAAAGCGCATGAAACCGTCGTAATCTTGTAGAAAACATTGTAAAGTAGCGAATAAAACGTTTTCGAACGATAGAAGTGCGAAGGTTCGGTTAGTTTGAGCTAGGTAGCGTCGTGAAACCACCAAAAACGATGTCATCTAACGAGATAGTGTTGTTTTATTGCGAGTACGAAACTGCGATAGGTGAAATGTTGTGAAAGCACACAAAACGGCATGAACAAGCCAAATACTGCGTGTTGTACCGTTACAAGTGCGAAACTGCTATGTTGTGACATTCTCGGTAAAGCGCATGCGAGTATCGTGAAACCTTAAAGAACGATGTCATTTAGCGAGATACAGCGTTCTGTACTGTAATAAGTTGGTGAGAAACTGTGAGGTCAAGCAAATATCGTAATTGTGAACGAAACAGTGTAATTGAGCGTCTTTAGATACAAGTGCGAATGTTAGGTTAGGTTGACATATCAACCATCGTAAAACCGCATTAAACAATGTCACTTAGTGAGATGTAGTGTTTTTCAACATTACAAGTCGGGAACTACGATATCTAATGTGAAAGCGCATGAAACCGTCGTAATCTTGTAGAAAACATTGTAAAGTTGCGAGTAAAACGTTTTCTAACGATAGAAGTGCGAAGGTTAGGTTAGGTTAGGTTAGTTTAGGCTAGGTAGCGTCGTGAAACTACCAAAAACGACGTCATCTAAAGAGATAGTGTTGTTTTATTGCGAGTATTAAACTGCGATAGGTGAAATGTTGTGAAAGCACACAAAACGGCATGAACAAGCCAAATACTGCGTGTTCTACCGTTACAAGTGCGAAACTGCTATATTGTGATATTCTCGTTAAAGCGCATGCAAGCATCGTGAAACCTTAAAGAACAATGTCATTTAGCGAGATACAGCGTTCTGTACTGCAATAAGTTGGTGAAAAACTGTGAGGTTATGCAAATATCGTAATTGTGAACGAAACAGTGTAATAGAGCGTTTTTCAATACAAGTACGAATGTTAGGTTAGGTTAAGATATGAACCGTCGTAAAACCGCACTAAACAATGTCACTTAGTGAGATGCAGTGTTTTTCACCATTACAACTCGGGAACTGCGATATCTAATGTGAAAGCGCTTGCAAACGTCGTTAGGTTAGGTTAGGTTAGGTTAGGTTAGGTTACGTTAGGTTAGGTTTGTTTAAGTTAGGTTAGGTTAGGTTAGGTTATGTTAGGTTAGGTTGGGTTAGGTTAGGTTAGGTTACGTTAGGTTAAGGTATGAACTGTCGTAAAACCGCATTAAACAATGTCACTTAGTGAGATGCAGTGTTTTTCACCTTTACAAGTTGGGAACTGCGATTTCTAAGGTGAAAGCGCTTGAAACCGTCGTAATGTTGCAGAAAGCAATGTAAAGTAGCGAGTAAAACGTTTTCTAACGATAGAAATGCGAAGGTTATGTTAGGTTGAGTTATGTTAGTTTAAGCTAGGTAGCGTCGTGAAACCACCAAAAACGACGTCATCTAACAAGATAGTGTTGTTTTATTGCGAGTACGAAACTGCGATAGGTGAAATGTTGTGAAAGCACACAAAACGGCATGAACAAGCCAAATACTGCGTGTTGTACCGTTACAAGTGCGAAACTGCTATGTTGTGATATTCTCGTAAAGCGCATGCAAGCATCGTGAAACCTTAAAGAACGATGTCATTTAGCGAGATACAGCGTTCTGTACTGCAATAAGTTGGTGAAAAACTGTGAGGTTATGCAAATATCCTAATTGTTAACGAAACAGTGTAATAGAGCGTTTTTTAATACAAGTGCGAATGTTAGGTTAGGTTAAGATATGAACCGTCGTAAAACCGCATTAAACAATGTCACTTAGTGAGATGCAGTGTTTTTCACCATTACAAGTCGGGAACTGCGATATCTAATGTGAAAGCGCTTGCAAACGTCGTTAGGTTAGGTTATGTTTGGTTAGGTTAGGTTAGGTTAGGTTACGTTAGGTTAGGTCAGGTTAGGTTTGGTTAGGTTAGGTTAGGTTAGGTTATGTTAGGTAAGGTTTGGTTAGGTTAGGTTAGGTTAGGTTGGGTTAGGTAAGGTTAGGTTAGGTTAAGATATGAACCGCGCTAAAACCGCATTAAACAATGTCACTTAGTGAGATGCTTTGTTTTTCACCATTACAAGTCGGGAACTGCGATATCTAATGTGAAAGCGCATGAAACCGTCGTAATCTTGTAGAAAACATTGTAAAGTAGCGAATAAAACGTTTTCTAACGATAGAAGTGCGAAGGTTCGGTTAGTTTGAGCTAGGTAGCGTCGTGAAACCACCAAAAACGATGTCATCTAACGAGATAGTGTTGTTTTATTGCGAGTACGAAACTGCGATAGGTGAAATGTTGTGAAAGCACACAAAACGGCATGAACAAGCCAAATACTGCGTGTTGTACCGTTACAAGTGCGAAACTGCTATGTTGTGACATTCTCGGTAAAGCGCATGCGAGTATCGTGAAACCTTAAAGAACGATGTCATTTAGCGAGATACAGCGTTCTGTACTGTAATAAGTTGGTGAGAAACTGTGAGGTCAAGCAAATATCGTAATTGTGAACGAAACAGTGTAATTGAGCGTCTTTAGATACAAGTGCGAATGTTAGGTTAGGTTGACATATCAACCATCGTAAAACCGCATTAAACAATGTCACTTAGTGAGATGTAGTGTTTTTCAACATTACAAGTCGGGAACTACGATATCTAATGTGAAAGCGCATGAAACCGTCGTAATCTTGTAGAAAACATTGTAAAGTTGCGAGTAAAACGTTTTCTAACGATAGAAGTGCGAAGGTTAGGTTAGGTTAGGTTAGTTTAGGCTAGGTAGCGTCGTGAAACTACCAAAAACGACGTCATCTAAAGAGATAGTGTTGTTTTATTGCGAGTATTAAACTGCGATAGGTGAAATGTTGTGAAAGCACACAAAACGGCATGAACAAGCCAAATACTGCGTGTTCTACCGTTACAAGTGCGAAACTGCTATATTGTGATATTCTCGTTAAAGCGCATGCAAGCATCGTGAAACCTTAAAGAACAATGTCATTTAGCGAGATACAGCGTTCTGTACTGCAATAAGTTGGTGAAAAACTGTGAGGTTATGCAAATATCGTAATTGTGAACGAAACAGTGTAATAGAGCGTTTTTCAATACAAGTACGAATGTTAGGTTAGGTTAAGATATGAACCGTCGTAAAACCGCACTAAACAATGTCACTTAGTGAGATGCAGTGTTTTTCACCATTACAACTCGGGAACTGCGATATCTAATGTGAAAGCGCTTGCAAACGTCGTTAGGTTAGGTTAGGTTAGGTTAGGTTACGTTAGGTTAGGTTTGTTTAGGTTAGGTTAGGTTAGGTTAGGTTATGTTAGGTTAGGTTGGGTTAGGTTAGGTTAGGTTACGTTAGGTTAAGGTATGAACCGTCGTAAAACCGCAATAAACAATGTCACTTAGTGAGATGCAGTGTTTTTCACCTTTACAAGTTGGGAACTGCGATTTCTAAGGTGAAAGCGCTTGAAACCGTCGTAATGTTGCAGAAAGCAATGTAAAGTAGCGAGTAAAACGTTTTCTAACGATAGAAATGCGAAGGTTATGTTAGGTTGAGTTATGTTAGTTTAAGCTAGGTAGCGTCGTGAAACCACCAAAAACGACGTCATCTAACAAGATAGTGTTGTTTTATTGCGAGTACGAAACTGCGATAGGTAAAATGTTGTGAAAGCACACAAAACGGCATGAACAAGCCAAATACTGCGTGTTGTACCGTTACAAGTGCGAAACTGCTATGTTTTGACATTCTCGGTAAAGCGCATGCAAGTATCGTGAAACCTTAAAGAACGATGTCATTTAGCGAGATACAGCGTTCTGTACTGTAATAAGTTGGTGAGAAACTGTGAGGTCAAGCAAATATCGTAATTGTGAACGAAACAGTGTAATTGAGCGTCTTTAGATGCAAGTGCGAATGTTAGGTTAGGTTGACATATCAACCGTCGTAAAACCGCATTAAACAATGTCACTTAGTGAGATGTAGTGTTTTTCAACATTACAAGTCGGGAACTACAATATCTAATGTGAAAGCGCATGAAACCGTCGTAATCTTGTAGAAAACATTGTAAAGTTGCGAGTAAAAAGTTTTCTAACGATAGAAGTGCGAAGGTTAGGTTATGTTAGGTTAGTTTAAGCTAGGTAGCGTCGTGAAACTACCAAAAACGACGTCATCTAACGAGATAGTGTTGTTTTATAGCGAGTATTAAACTGCGATAGGTGAAATGTTGTGAAAGCACACAAAACGGCATGAACAAGCCAAATACTGCGTGTTCTACCGTTACAAGTGCGAAACTGCTATATTGTGATATTCTCGTTAAAGCGCATGCAAGCATCGTGAAACCTTAAAGAAATATGTCATTTAGCGAGATACAACGTTCTGTACTGCAATAAGTTGGTGAAAAACTGTGAGGTTATGCAAATATCGTAATTGTGAACAAAACAGTGTAATAGAGCGTTTTTAGATACAAGTGCGAATGTTAGGTTAGGTTAAGATATGAACCGTCGTAAAACCGCATTAAACAATGTCAATTAGTGAGATGCAGTGTTTTTCACCATTAAAAGTCGGGAACTGCGATATCTAATGTGAAAGCGCTTGCAACCGTTGTTAGGTTAGGTTAGGTTAGGTTAGGTTAAGTTTTGTTAAGTTAGGTTAGGTTAGGTTAGATTAGGTTAGGTTGGGTTGAGTTGGGTTAGGTTAGGTTAGGTTAGGTTAGGTTGGGTTAGGTTAGGTTGGTTAGGTTGGGTTACGTTAGGTTAGGTTACGTTACGTTAGGTTAGGTTAGGTTAGGTTACGTTAGGTTAGGTTAGGTTAGGTAAGGATAATTTGGTTAGGTTAGGTAAGGTTAGGTTAGGTTAGGTTGGGTTGGGTGTTGTTGGGTTGGGTGTTGTTGGGTTGGGTTGGGTTGGGTTAGGTTGGGTTAGGTTAGGTTAGGTTACGTTAGGTTAGGTTAGGTTAGGTTACGTTAGGTTATGTTAGGTTAGGTTAGGTTACGTTAGGTTAGGTTAGGTCAGGTAAGGTTAGGTTACGTCAGAATAGGTTAGGTTAGGTTAGGTTACGTTAGGTTAGGTTAAGTTAGGTTAGGTTAGGTTTGGTTAGGTTAGCTTAGGTTAGGTTAGGTTGGGTTGGGTTGGGTTGGGTTAGGTTAGGTTAGGTTAGGTTAGGTTGGGTTAGGTTAGTTTAGGTTAGGTTAGGTTAGGTTAGGTTGGGTTGGGTTGGGTTAGGTTAGGTTAGGTAAGGTTAGGTTAGGTTAGGTTACGTTAGGTTAAGGTATGAACCGTCGTAAAACCGCATTAAACAATGTCACTTAGTGAGATGCAGTGTTTTTCACCTTTACAAGTTGGGAACTGTGATATCTAATGTGAAAGCGCTTGAAACCGTCGTAATGTTGTAGAAAGCAATGTAAAGTAGCGAGTAAAACGTTTTCTAACGATAGAAGTGCGAAGGTTATGTTAGGTTGAGTTATGTTAGTTTAAGCTAGGTAGCGTCGTGAAACTACCAAAAACAACGTCATCTAACGAGATAGTGTTGTTTTATTGCGAGTACGAAACTGCGATAGGTGAAATGTTGTGAAAGCACACAAAACGGCATGAACAAGCCAAATACTGCGTGTTGTACCGTTACAAGTGCGAAACTGCTATGTTGTGATATTCTCGTTAAAGCGCATGCAAGCATCGTGAAACCTTAAAGAACGATGTCATTTAGCGAGATACAGCGTTCTGTACTGCAATAAGTTGGTGAAAAACTGTGAGGTTATGCAAATATCCTAATTGTGAACGAAACAGTGTAATAGAGCGTTTTTTAATGCAAGTGCGAATGTTAGGTTAGGTTAAGATATGAACCGTCGTAAAACCGCATTAAACAATGTCACTTAGTGAGATGCAGTGTTTTTCACCATTACAAGTCGGGAACTGCGATATCTAATGTGAAAGCGCTTGCAAACGTCGTTAGGTTAGGTTAGGTTAGGGTAGGTTAGGTTACGTTAGGTTAGGTTAGGTTAGGTTTGGTTAGGTTAGGTTAGGTTAGGTTAGGGATGTTAGGTAAGGTTTGGTTAGGTTAGGTTAGGTTAGGTTGGGTTAGGTAAGGTTAGGTTAGGTTAAGATATGAACCGCGCTAAAACCGCATTAAACAATGTCACTTAGTGAGATGCTGTGTTTTTCACCATTACAAGTCGGGAACTGCGATATCTAATGTGAAAGCGCATGAAACCGTCGTAATCTTGTCGAAAACATTGTAAAGTAGCGAATAAAACGTTTTCTAACGATAGAAGTGCGAAGGTTCGGTTAGTTTGAGCTAGGTAGCGTCGTGAAGCCACCAAAAACGATGTCATCTAACGAGATAGTGTTGTTTTATTGCGAGTACGAAACTGCGATAGGTGAAATATTGGGAAAGCACACAAAATGGCAAGAACTAGCCAGATACTGCGTCTTGTGCCATTACAAGTGCGAAACTGCTTTATTGTGATATTCTCGTTAAAGCGCATGCAAGTATCGTGAAACCTTAAAGAACGATGTCATTTAGCGAGATACAGCGTTCTGTACTGTAATAAGTTGGTGAGAAACTGTGAGGTCAAGCAAATATCGTAATTGTGAACGAAACAGTGTAATTGAGCGTCTTTAGATACAAGTGCGAATGTTAGGTTAGGTTGATATATCAACCGTCGTAAAACCGCATTAAACAATGTCACTTAGTGAGATGTAGTGTTTTTCAACATTACAAGTCGGGAACTACGATATCTAATGTGAAAGCGCATGAAACCGTCGTAATCTTGTAGAAAACATTGTAAAGTTGCGAGTAAAACGTTTTCTAACGATAGAAGTGCGAAGGTTAGGTTAGGTTAGGTCAGTTTAAGCTACGTAGCGTCGTGAAACCACCAAAAACGACGTCATCTAACGAGATAGTGTTGTTTTATTGCGAGTATTAAACTGCGATAGGTGAAATGTTGTGAAAGCACACAAAACGGCATGAACAAGCCAAATACTGCGTGTTCTACCGTTACAAGTGCGAAACTGCTATATTGTGATATTCTCGGTAAAGCGCATGCAAGTATCGTGAAACCTTAAAGAACGATGTCATTTAGCGAGATACAGCGTTCTGTACTGTAATAGGTTGGTGAGAAACGGTGAGGTCAAGCAAATATCGTAATTGTGAACGAAACAGTGTAATTGAGCGTCTTTAGATACAAGTGCGAATGTTAGGTTAGGTTGATATATCAACCGTCGTAAAACCGCATTAAACAATGTCACTTAGTGAGATGTAGTGTTTTTCAACATTACAAGTCGGGAACTACGATATCTAATGTGAAAGCGCATGCAACCGTCGTAATCTTGTAGAAAACATTGTAAAGTTGCGAGTAAAACGTTTTCTAACGATAGAAGTGCGAAGGTTAGCTTGAGTTATGTTAGTTTAAGCTATGTAGCGTCGTGAGACCACCAAAAAGGACGTCATCTAACGAGATAGTGTTGTTTTATTGCATGTACGAAGCTGCAATAGGTGAAATGTTGTGAAAGTACACAAAACGGCTTGAACAAGCCAGATACTGCGTGTTGTACCGTTACAAGTGCGAAACTGCTATAATGTGATATTCTCGTTAAAGCGCATGCAAGCATCGTGAAACCTTAAAGAACGATGTCATTTAGCGAGATACAGCGTTCTGTACTGCAATAAGTTGGTGAAAAACTGTGAGGTTATGCAAATATCGTAATTGTGAACGAAACAGTGTAATAGAGCGTTTTTCAATACAAGTACGAATGTTAGGTTAGGTTAAGATATGAACCGTCGTAAAACCGCATTAAACAATGTCACCTAGTGAGATGCAGTGTTTTTCACCATTACAAGTCGGGAACTGCGATATCTAATGTGAAAGCGCTTGCAAACGTCGTTAGGTTAGGTTAGGTTAGGTTAGGTTACGTTAGGTTAGGTTTGGTTAGGTTAGGTTAGGTTAGGTTAGGTTATGTTAGGTTAGGTTGGGTTAGGTTAGGTTAGGTTACGTTAGGTCAAGGTATGAACCGTCGTAAAACCGCATTAAACAATGTCACTTAGTGAGATGCAGTGTTTTTCACCTTTACAAGTTGGGAACTGCGATATCTAATGTGAAAGCGCTTGAAACCGTCGTAATGTTGTAGAAAGCAATGTAAAGTAGCGAGTAAAACGTTTTCTAACGATAGAAGTGCGCAGGTTATGTTAGGTTGAGTTATGTTAGTTTAAGCTACGTAGCGTCGGGAAACCACCAAAAACGACGTCATCTAACGAGATAGTGTTGTTTTATTGCGAGTAATAAACTGCGATAGGTGAAATGTTGTGAAAGCACACAAAACGGCATGAACAAGCCAAATACTGCGTGTTCTACCGTTACAAGTGCGAAACTGCTATATTGTGATATTCTCGGTAAAGCACATGCAAGTATCGTGAAACCTTAAAGAACGATGTCATTTAGTGAGATACAGCGTTCTGTACTGTAATAGGTTGGTGAGAAACGGTGAGGTCAAGCAAATATCGTAATTGTGAACGAAACAGTGTAATTGAGCGTCTTTAGATACAAGTGCGAATGTTAGGTTAGGTTGATATATCAACCGTCGTAAAACCGCATTAAACAATGTCACTTAGTGAGATGTAGTGTTTTTCAACATTACAAGTCGGGAACTACGATATCTAATGTGAAAGCGCATGAAACCGTCGTAATCTTGTAGAAAACATTGTAAAGTTGCGAGTAAAACGTTTTCTAACGATAGAAGTGCGAAGGTTAGGTTAGGTTAGGTTAGTTTAAGCTAGGTAGCGTCGTGAAACTACCAAAAACGACGTCATCTAACGAGATAGTGTTGTTTTATAGCGAGTATTAAACTGCGATAGGTGAAATGTTGTGAAAGCACACAAAACGGCATGAACAAGCCAAATACTGCGTGTTCTACCGTTACAAGTGCGAAACTGCTATATTGTGATATTCTCGTTAAAGCGCATGCAAGCATCGTGAAACCTTAAAGAACAATGCCATTTAGCGAGATACAGCGTTCTGTACTGCAATAAGTTGGTGAAAAACTGTGAGGTTATGCAAATATCGTAATTGTGAACGAAACAGTGTAATAGAGCGTTTTTCAATACAAGTACGAATGTTAGGTTAGGTTAAGATATGAACCGTCGTAAAACCGCATTAAACAATGTCACTTAGTGAGATGCAGTGTTTTTCACCATTACAAGTCGGGAACTGCGATATCTAATGTGAAAGCGCTTGCAAACGTCGTTAGGTTAGGTTAGGTTAGGTTAGGTTAGGTTACGTTGGGTTAGGTTTGGTTAGGTTAGGTTAGGTTAGGTTAGGTTATGTTAGGTTAGGTTGGGTTAGGTTAGGTTAGGTTACGTTAGGTCAAGGTATGAACCGTCGTAAAACCGCATTAAACAATGTCACTTAGTGAGATGCAGTGTTTTTCACCATTACAAGTTGGGAACTGTGATATCTAATGTGAAAGCGCTTGAAACCGTCGTAATGTTGTAGAAAGCAATGTAAAGTAGCGAGTAAAACGTTTTCTAACGATAGAAGTGCGAAGGTTATGTTAGGTTGAGTTATGTTAGTTTAAGCTAGGTAGCGTCGTGAAACTACCAAAAACAACGTCATCTAACGAGATAGTGTTGTTTTATTGCGAGTACGAAACTGCGATAGGTGAAATGTTGTGAAAGCACACAAAACGGCATGAACAAGCCAAATACTGCGTGTTGTACCGTTACAAGTGCGAAACTGCTATGTTGTGATATTCTCGTTAAAGCGCATGCAAGCATCGTGAAACCTTGAAGAACGATGTCATTTAGCGAGATACAGCGTTCTGTACTGCAATAAGTTGGTGAAAAACTGTGAGGTTATGCAAATATCCTAATTGTGAACGAAACAGTGTAGTAGAGCGTTTTTTAATGCAAGTGCGAATGTTAGGTTAGGTTAAGATATGAACCGTCGTAAAACCGCATTAAACAATGTCACTTAGTGAGATGCAGTGTTTTTCACCATTACAAGTCGGGAGCTGCGATATCTAATGTGAAAGCGCTTGCAAACGTCGTTAGGTTAGGTTAGGTTAGGTTAGGTTTGGTTAGGTTAGGTTAGGTTAGGTTAGGGATGTTAGGTAAGGTTTGGTTAGGTTAGGTTAG
Organism: Rhipicephalus microplus; assembly: GCF_043290135.1. Classification (NCBI taxonomy): domain Eukaryota; kingdom Metazoa; phylum Arthropoda; class Arachnida; order Ixodida; family Ixodidae; genus Rhipicephalus; species Rhipicephalus microplus. The sequence goes on along the minus strand of NW_027464763.1, from coordinate 233,299 downwards.
GTTAGGTTGGGTTAGGTAAGGTTAGGTTAGGTTAAGATATGAACCGCGCTAAAACCGCATTAAACAATGTCACTTAGTGAGATGCTGTGTTTTTCACCATTACAAATCGGGAACTGCGATATCTAATGTGAAAGCGCATGAAACCGTCGTAATCTTGTAGAAAACATTGTAAAGTAGCGAATAAAACGTTTTCTAACGATAGAAGTGCGAAGGTTCGGTTAGTTTGAGCTAGGTAGCGTCGTGAAGCCACCAAAAACGATGTCATCTAACGAGATAGTGTTGTTTTATTGCGAGTACGAAACTGCGATAGGTGAATAATTGGGAAAGCACACAAAATGGCATGAACTAGCCAGCTACTGCGTCTTGTGCCGTTACAAGTGCGAAACAGCGCATGCAAGTATCGTGACAACCTTAAAGACGATGTCATTTAGCGAGATACAGCGTTCTGTACTGTAATAAGTTGGTGAGAAACTGTGAGGTCAAGCAAATATCGTAATTGTGAACGAAACAGTGTAATTGAGCGTACTTAGATACAAGTGCGAATGTTAGGTTAGGTTGAGATATACACCGTCGTAAAACCGCATTAAACAATGTCACTTAGTGAGATGTAGTGTTTTTCAACATTACAAGTCGGGAACTACGATATCTAATGTGAAAGCGCATGAAACCGTCGTAATCTTGTAGAAAACATTGTAAAGTTGCGAGTAAAAACGTTTTCTAACGATAGAAGTGCGAAGGTTAGGTTAGGTTAGGTTAGTTTAGGCTAGGTAGCGTCGTGAAACTACCAAAAAACGACGTCATCTAAAGAGATAGTGTTGTTTTATTGCGAGTATTAAACTGCGATAGGTGAAGATGTTGTGAAAGCACACAAAACGGCATGAACAAGCCAAATACTGCGTGTTCTAACCCGTTACAAGTGCGAAACTGCTATATTGTGATATTCTCGTTAACAGCGCATGCAAGCATCGTGAAACCTTAAAGAACAATGTCATTTAGCGAGATACAGCGTTCTGTACTGCAATAAGTGGTGAAAAACTGTGAGGTTATGCAAATATCGTAATTGTGAACGAAACAGTGTAATAGAGCGTTTTTCAATACAAGTACGAATGTTAGGTTAGGTTAAGATATGAACCGTCGTAAAACCGCACTAAACAATGTCACTTAGTGAGATGCAGTGTTTTTCACCATTACAAGTCGGGAACCTGCGATATCTAATGTGAAAGCGACTTGCAAACGTCGTTAGGTTAGGTTAGGTTAGGTTAGGTTAGGTTACGTTAGGTTAGGTTTGTTTAGGTTAGTTAGGTTAGGTTAGGTTATGTTAGGTTACGTTGGGTTAGGTTAGGTTAGGTACGTTAGGTTAAGGTATGAACCGTCGTAAAACCGCAATAAACAATGTCACTTAGTGAGATGCAGTGTTTTTCACCTTACAAGTTGGAACTGCGATTTCTAAGGTGAAAGCGCTTTGAAACCGTCGTAATGTTGCAGAAAGCACATGTAACGTAGCGAGTTAAACACGTTTTCTAACGATAGAAATGTGAAGGTTATGTTAGGTTGAGTTATGTTAGTTTAAGCTAGGTAGCGTCGTGAAACCACCAAAAACGACGTCATCTAACAAGATCGTGTTGTTTTATTGCGAGTACGAAACTGCGATAGGTAAAATGTTGTGAAAGCACACAAAAACGGCATGACTCAAGCCAAATACTGCGTGTTGTACCGTTACAAGTGCGAAACTGCTATGTTTTGACATTCTCGGTAAAGCGCATGCAAGTATCGTGAAACCTTAAAGAACGATGTCACTTTAGCGAGACTACAGCGTTCTGTACTGTAATAAGTTGGTGAGAAACTGTGAGGTCAAGCAAATATCGTAATTGTGAACGAAACAGTGTAATTGAGCGTCTTTAGATGCAAGTGCGATGTTAGGTTAGGTTGACATATCAACCGTCGTAAAACCGCATTAAACAATGTCACTTAGTGAGATGTAGTGTTTTTCAACATTACAAGTCGGGAACTACGATATCTAATGTGAAAGCGCATGAAACCGTCGTAATCTTGTAGAAAACATTGTAAAGTTGCGAGTAAAACGTTTTCTAACGATAGAAGTGCGAAGGTTAGGTTATGTTAGGTTAGTTTAAGCTAGGTAGCGTCGTGGAAACTACCAAAAACGACGTCATCTAACGAGATAGTGTTGTTTTATAGCGAGTATTAAACTGCGATAGGTGAAATGTTGTGAACGCACACAAAACGGCATGACAAGCCAAATACTGCGTGTTCTACCGTTACAAGTGCGAAACTGCTATATTGTGATATTCTCGTAAAGCGCATGCAAGCATCGTGAAACCTTAAAGAAATATGTCATTTAGCGAGATACAACGTTCTGTACTGCAATAAGTTGGTGAAAAAACTGTGAGCGTTATGCAAATATCGTAATTGTGAACAAAACAGTGTAATAGAGCGTTTTTAGATACAAGTGCGAATGTTAGGTTAGGTTAAGATCTGAACCGTCGTAAAACCGCATTAAACAATGTCAATTAGTGAGATGCAGTGTTTTTCACATTAAAAGTCGGGAACTGCGATATCTAATGTGAAAGCGCTTGACAACCGTTGTTAGGTTCAGGTTAGGTTAGGTTAGGTTAAGTTTTGTTAAGTTAGGTTAGGTTAGGTTAGATTAGGTTAGGTTGGGTTGAGTTGGGTTAGGTTAGGTTAGGTTAGGTTAGGTTGGGGTTAGGTTAGGTTGCTTAGGTTGGGTTACGTTAGGTTAGGTTACGTTACGTTAGGTTAGGTTAGGTTAGGTTACGTTAGGTTAGGTTAGGTTAGGTAAGGATAATTTGGTTAGGTTAGGTAAGGTTAGGTTAGGTTAGGTTGGGTTGGGTGTTGTTGGGTTCGGTGTTGTTGGGTTGGGTTGGGTTGGGTTAGGTTGGGTTAGGTTAGGTTAGGTTACGTTAGGTTAGGTTAGGTTAGGTTACGTTAGGTTATGTTAGGTTAGGTTAGGTTACGTTAGGTTAGGTTAGGTCAGGTAAGGTTAGGTTACGTTAGAATAGGTTAGGTTAGGTTAGGTGTACGTTAGGTTTAGGTTAAGTTAGGTTAGGTTAGGTTTGGTTAGGTTAGCTTAGGTTAGTTAGGTTGGTTGGGTTGGGTTGGGTTAGGTTAGGTTAGGTTAGGTTAGGTTGGGTTAGGTTAGTTTAGGTTAGGTTAGGTTAGGTTAGGTTGGGTTGGGTTGGGTTAGGTTAGGTTAGTAAGGTTAGGTTAGGTTAGTTACGTTAGGTTAAGGTATGAACCGTCGTAAAACCGCATTAAACAATGTCACTTAGTGAGATGCAGTGTTTTTCACCTTTACAAGTTGGGAACTGTGATATCTAATGTGAAAGCGCTTGAAACCGTCGTAATGTTGTAGACAAGCAATGTAAAGTAGCGAGTAAAACGTTTTCTAACGATAGAAGTGCGAAGGTTATGTTAGGTTGAGTTATGTTAGTTTAAGCTAGGTAGCGTCGTGAAACTACCAAAAACAACGTCATCTAACGAGATAGTGTTGTTTTATTGCGAGTACGAAAACTGCGATAGGTGAAATGTTTGTGAAAGCACACAAAACGGCATGAACAAGCCAAATACTGCGTGTTGTACCGTTACAAGTGCGAAACTGCTATGTTGTGATATTCTCGTTAAAGCGCATGCAAGCATCGTGAAACCTTAAAGAACGATGTCATTTAGCGAGATACAGCGTTCTGTACTGCAATAAGTTGGTGAAAAACTGTGAGGTTATGCAAATAACCTAATTGTGAACGAAACAGTGTAATAGAGCGTTTTTTAATGCAAGTGCGAATGTTAGGTTAGGTTAAGATATGAACCGTCGTAAAACCGCATTAAACAATGTCACTTAGTGAGATGCAGTGTTTTTCACCATTACAAGTCGGGAACTGCGATATCTAATGTGAAAGCGCTTGCAAACGTCGTTAGGTTAGGTTAGGTTAGGGTAGGTTAGGTTACGTTAGGTTAGGTTAGGTTAGGTTTGGTTAGGTTAGGTTAGGTTAGGTTAGGGATGTTAGGTAAGGTTTGGTTAGGTTAGGTTAGGTTAGGTTGGGTTAGGTAAGGTTAGGTTAGGTTAAGATATGAACCGCGCTAAAACCGCATTAAACAATGTCACTTAGTGAGATGCTGTGTTTTTCACCATTACAAGTCGGGAACTGCGATATCTAATGTGAAAGCGCATGAAACCGTCGTAATCTTGTCGAAAACATTGTAAAGTAGCCGAATAAAACGTTTTCTAACGATAGAAGTGCGAAGGTTCGGTTAGTTTGAGCTAGGTAGCGTCGTGAAGCCACCAAAAACGATGTCATCTAACGAGATAGTGTTGTTTTATGCGAGTACGAAACTGCGATAGGTGAAATATTGGGAAGCACACAAAATGGCAAGAACTAGCCAGATACTGCGTCTTGTGCCGTTACAAGTGCGAAACTGCTTTATTGTGATATTCTCGTTAAAGGCGCATGCAAGTATCGTGAAACCTTAAAGAACGATGTCATTTAGCGAGATACAGCGTCTGTACTGTAATAAGTTGGTGAGAAACTGTGAGGTCAAGCAAATATCGTAAATTGTGACGAAACCAGTGTAATTGAGCGTCTTTAGATACAACGTGCGAATGTTAGGTTAGGTTGATATATCAACCGTCGTAAAACCGCATTAAACAATGTCACTTAGTGAGATGTAGTGTTTTTCAACATTACAAGTCGGAACTACGATATCTAATGTGAAAGCGCATGAAACCGTCGTAATCTTGTAGAAAACATTGTAAAGTTGCGAGTAAAACGTTTTTCTAACGATAGAAGTGCGAAGGTTAGGTTAGGTTAGGTCAGTTTAGGCTACGTAGCGTCGTGAAACCACCAAAAACGACGTCCTCTAACGAGATAGTGTTGTGTTTATTGCGAGTATTAAACTGCGGATAGGTGAAATGTTGTGAAAGCACACAAAACGGCATGAACAAGCCAAATACTGCGTGTTCTAACCGTGTACAAAGTGCGAAACTGCTATATTGTGATATTCTCGGTAAAGCGCATGCAAGTATCGTGAAACCTTAAAGAACGATGTCATTTAGCGAGATACACGCGTTCTGTACTGTAATAGGTTGGTGAGAAACGGTGAGGTCAAGCAAATATCGTAATTGTGAACGAAACAGTGTAATTGAGCGTCTTTAGATACAAGTGCGAATGTTAGGTTAGGTTGATATATCACCGTCGTAAAACCGCATTAAACAATGTCACTTAGTGAGATGTAGTGTTTTTTCAACATTACAAGTCGGGAACTACGATATCTAATGTGAAAGCGCATGAAACCGTCGTAATCTTGTAGAAAACATTGTAAAGTTGCGAGTAAAACGTTTTCTAACGATAGAAGTGCGAAGGTTAGCTTGAGTTATGTTAGTTTAAGCTATGTAGCGTCGTGAGACCACCAAAAAGGACGTCATCTAACGAGATAGTGTTGTTTTATTGCATGTACGAAGCTGCAATAGGTGAAATGTTGTGAAAGTACACAAAACGGCTTGAACAAGCCAGATACTGCGTGTTGTACCGTTACAAGTGCGAAACTGCTATAATGTGATATTCTCGTTAAAGCGCATGCAAGGCATCGTGAAACCTTAAAGAACGATGTCATTTAGCGAGATACAGCGTTCTGTACTGCAATAAGTTGGTGAAAAAACTGTGAGGTTATGCAAATATCGTAATTGTGAACGAAACAGTGTAATAGAGCGTTTTCAATACAAGTACGAATGTTAGGTTAGGTTAAGATATGAACCGTCGTAAAACCGCATTAAACAATGTCACTAAGTGAGATGCAGTGTTTTTCACCAATTTACAAGTCGGGAACTGCGATATCTAATGTGAAAGCGCTTGCAAACGTCGTTAGGTTAGGTTAGGTTAGGTTACGTTAGGTTAGGTTAGGTTAGGTTTGGTTAGGTTAGGTTAGGTTAGGTTAGGGATGTTAGGTAAGGTTTGGTTAGGTTAGGTTAGGTTAGGTTGGGTTAGGTAAGGTTAGGTTAGGTTAAGATATGAACCGCGCTAAAACCGCATTAAACAATGTCACTTAGTGAGATGCTGTGTTTTTCACCATTACAAGTCGGGAACTGCGATATCTAATGTGAAAGCGCATGAAACCGTCGTAATCTTGTCGAAAACATTGTAAAGTAGCGAATAAAACGTTTTCTAACGATAGAAGTGCGAAGGTTCGGTTAGTTTGAGCTAGGTAGCGTCGTGAAGCCACCAAAAACGATGTCATCTAACGAGATAGTGTTGTTTTATTGCGAGTACGAAACTGCGATAGGTGAAATATTGGGAAAGCACACAAAATGGCAAGAACTAGCCAGATACTGCGTCTTGTGCCGTTACAAGTGCGAAACTGCTTTATTGTGATATTCTCGTTAAAGCGCATGCAAGTATCGTGAAACCTTAAAGAACGATGTCATTTAGCGAGATACAGCGTTCTGTACTGTAATAAGTTGGTGAGAAACTGTGAGGTCAAGCAAATATCGTAATTGTGAACGAAACAGTGTAATTGAGCGTCTTTAGATACAAGTGCGAATGTTAGGTTAGGTTGATATATCAACCGTCGTAAAACCGCATTAAACAATGTCACTTAGTGAGATGTAGTGTTTTTCAACATTACAAGTCGGGAACTACGATATCTAATGTGAAAGCGCATGAAACCGTCGTAATCTTGTAGAAAACATTGTAAAGTTGCGAGTAAAACGTTTTCTAACGATAGAAGTGCGAAGGTTAGGTTAGGTTAGGTCAGTTTAGGCTACGTAGCGTCGTGAAACCACCAAAAACGACGTCATCTAACGAGATAGTGTTGTTTTATTGCGAGTATTAAACTGCGATAGGTGAAATGTTGTGAAAGCACACAAAACGGCATGAACAAGCCAAATACTGCGTGTTCTACCGTTACAAGTGCGAAACTGCTATATTGTGATATTCTCGGTAAAGCGCATGCAAGTATCGTGAAACCTTAAAGAACGATGTCATTTAGCGAGATACAGCGTTCTGTACTGTAATAGGTTGGTGAGAAACGGTGAGGTCAAGCAAATATCGTAATTGTGAACGAAACAGTGTAATTGAGCGTCTTTAGATACAAGTGCGAATGTTAGGTTAGGTTGATATATCAACCGTCGTAAAACCGCATTAAACAATGTCACTTAGTGAGATGTAGTGTTTTTCAACATTACAAGTCGGGAACTACGATATCTAATGTGAAAGCGCATGAAACCGTCGTAATCTTGTAGAAAACATTGTAAAGTTGCGAGTAAAACGTTTTCTAACGATAGAAGTGCGAAGGTTAGCTTGAGTTATGTTAGTTTAAGCTATGTAGCGTCGTGAGACCACCAAAAAGGACGTCATCTAACGAGATAGTGTTGTTTTATTGCATGTACGAAGCTGCAATAGGTGAAATGTTGTGAAAGTACACAAAACGGCTTGAACAAGCCAGATACTGCGTGTTGTACCGTTACAAGTGCGAAACTGCTATAATGTGATATTCTCGTTAAAGCGCATGCAAGCATCGTGAAACCTTAAAGAACGATGTCATTTAGCGAGATACAGCGTTCTGTACTGCAATAAGTTGGTGAAAAACTGTGAGGTTATGCAAATATCGTAATTGTGAACGAAACAGTGTAATAGAGCGTTTTTCAATACAAGTACGAATGTTAGGTTAGGTTAAGATATGAACCGTCGTAAAACCGCATTAAACAATGTCACTAAGTGAGATGCAGTGTTTTTCACCATTACAAGTCGGGAACTGCGATATCTAATGTGAAAGCGCTTGCAAACGTCGTTAGGTTAGGTTAGGTTAGGTTAGGTTACGTTAGGTTAGGTTAGGTTAGGTTTGGTTAGGTTAGGTTAGGTTAGGGATGTTAGGTAAGGTTTGGTTAGGTTAGGTTAGGTTAGGTTGGGTTAGGTAAGGTTAGGTTAGGTTAAGATATGAACCGCGCTAAAACCGCATTAAACAATGTCACTTAGTGAGATGCTGTGTTTTTCACCATTACAAGTCGGGAACTGCGATATCTAATGTGAAAGCGCATGAAACCGTCGTAATATTGTAGAAAACATTGTAAAGTAGCGAATAAAACGTTTTCTAACGATAGAAGTGCGAAGGTTCGGTTAGTTTGAGCTAGGTAGCGTCGTGAAGCCACCAAAAACGATGTCATCTAACGAGATAGTGTTGTTTTATTGCGAGTACGAAACTGCGATAGGTGAATAATTGGGAAAGCACACAAAATGGCATGAACTAGCCAGCTACTGCGTCTTGTGCCGTTACAAGTGCGAAACTGCTTTATTGTGATATTCTCGTTAAAGCGCATGCAAGTATCGTGAAACCTTAAAGAACGATGTCATTTAGCGAGATACAGCGTTCTGTACTGTAATAAGTTGGTGAGAAACTGTGAGGTCAAGCAAATATCGTAATTGTGAACGAAACAGTGTAATTGAGCGTACTTAGATACAAGTGCGAATGTTAGGTTAGGTTGAGATATACACCGTCGTAAAACCGCATTAAACAATGTCACTTAGTGAGATGTAGTGTTTTTCAACATTACAAGTCGGGAACTACGATATCTAATGTGAAAGCGCATGAAACCGTCGTAATCTTGTAGAAAACATTGTAAAGTTGCGAGTAAAACGTTTTCTAACGATAGAAGTGCGAAGGTTAGGTTAGGTTAGGTTAGTTTAGGCTAGGTAGCGTCGTGAAACTACCAAAAACGACGTCATCTAAAGAGATAGTGTTGTTTTATTGCGAGTATTAAACTGCGATAGGTGAAATGTTGTGAAAGCACACAAAACGGCATGAACAAGCCAAATACTGCGTGTTCTACCGTTACAAGTGCGAAACTGCTATATTGTGATATTCTCGTTAAAGCGCATGCAAGCATCGTGAAACCTTAAAGAACAATGTCATTTAGCGAGATACAGCGTTCTGTACTGCAATAAGTTGGTGAAAAACTGTGAGGTTATGCAAATATCGTAATTGTGAACGAAACAGTGTAATAGAGCGTTTTTCAATACAAGTACGAATGTTAGGTTAGGTTAAGATATGAACCGTCGTAAAACCGCACTAAACAATGTCACTTAGTGAGATGCAGTGTTTTTCACCATTACAAGTCGGGAACTGCGATATCTAATGTGAAAGCGCTTGCAAACGTCGTTAGGTTAGGTTAGGTTAGGTTAGGTTAGGTTACGTTAGGTTAGGTTTGTTTAGGTTAGGTTAGGTTAGGTTAGGTTATGTTAGGTTAGGTTGGGTTAGGTTAGGTTAGGTTACGTTAGGTTAAGGTATGAACCGTCGTAAAACCGCAATAAACAATGTCACTTAGTGAGATGCAGTGTTTTTCACCTTTACAAGTTGGGAACTGCGATTTCTAAGGTGAAAGCGCTTGAAACCGTCGTAATGTTGCAGAAAGCAATGTAAAGTAGCGAGTAAAACGTTTTCTAACGATAGAAATGCGAAGGTTATGTTAGGTTGAGTTATGTTAGTTTAAGCTAGGTAGCGTCGTGAAACCACCAAAAACGACGTCATCTAACAAGATAGTGTTGTTTTATTGCGAGTACGAAACTGCGATAGGTAAAATGTTGTGAAAGCACACAAAACGGCATGAACAAGCCAAATACTGCGTGTTGTACCGTTACAAGTGCGAAACTGCTATGTTTTGACATTCTCGGTAAAGCGCATGCAAGTATCGTGAAACCTTAAAGAACGATGTCATTTAGCGAGATACAGCGTTCTGTACTGTAATAAGTTGGTGAGAAACTGTGAGGTCAAGCAAATATCGTAATTGTGAACGAAACAGTGTAATTGCGCGTCTTTAGATGCAAGTGCGAATGTTAGGTTAGGTTGACATATCAACCGTCGTAAAACCGCATTAAACAATGTCACTTAGTGAGATGTAGTGTTTTTCAACATTACAAGTCGGGAACTACGATATCTAATGTGAAAGCGCATGAAACCGTCGTAATCTTGTAGAAAACATTGTAAAGTTGCGAGTAAAACGTTTTCTAACGATAGAAGTGCGAAGGTTAGGTTATGTTAGGTTAGTTTAAGCTAGGTAGCGTCGTGAAACTACCAAAAACGACGTCATCTAACGAGATAGTGTTGTTTTATAGCGAGTATTAAACTGCGATAGGTGAAATGTTGTGAAAGCACACAAAACGGCATGAACAAGCCAAATACTGCGCGTTCTACCGTTACAAGTGCGAAACTGCTATATTGTGATATTCTCGTTAAAGCGCATGCAAGCATCGTGAAACCTTAAAGAAATATGTCATTTAGCGAGATACAACGTTCTGTACTGCAATAAGTTGGTGAAAAACTGTGAGGTTATGCAAATATCGTAATTGTGAACAAAACAGTGTAATAGAGCGTTTTTAGATACAAGTGCGAATGTTAGGTTAGGTTAAGATATGAACCGTCGTAAAACCGCATTAAACAATGTCAATTAGTGAGATGCAGTGTTTTTCACCATTAAAAGTCGGGAACTGCGATATCTAATGTGAAAGCGCTTGCAACCGTTGTTAGGTTAGGTTAGGTTAGGTTAGGTTAAGTTTTGTTAAGTTAGGTTAGGTTAGGTTAGATTAGGTTAGGTTGGGTTGAGTTGGGTTAGGTTAGGTTAGGTTAGGTTAGGTTGGGTTAGGTTAGGTTGGTTAGGTTGGGTTACGTTAGGTTAGGTTACGTTACGTTAGGTTAGGTTAGGTTAGGTTACGTTAGGTTAGGTTAGGTAAGGATAATTTGGTTAGGTTAGGTAAGGTTAGGTTAGGTTAGGTTGGGTTGGGTGTTGTTGGGTTGGGTGTTGTTGGGTTGGGTTGGGTTGGGTTAGGTTGGGTTAGGTTAGGTTAGGTTACGTTAGGTTAGGTTAGGTTACGTTAGGTTATGTTAGGTTAGGTTAGGTTACGTTAGGTTAGGTTAGGTCAGGTAAGGTTAGGTTACGTTAGAATAGGTTAGGTTAGGTTAGGTTACGTTAGGTTAGGTTAAGTTAGGTTAGGTTAGGTTTGGTTAGGTTAGCTTAGGTTAGGTTAGGTTGGGTTGGGTTGGGTTGGGTTAGGTTAGGTTAGGTTAGGTTAGGTTGGGTTAGGTTAGTTTAGGTTAGGTTAGGTTAGGTTAGGTTGGGTTGGGTTGGGTTAGGTTAGGTTAGGTAAGGTTAGGTTAGGTTAGGTTACGTTAGGTTAAGGTATGAACCGTCGTAAAACCGCATTAAACAATGTCACTTAGTGAGATGCAGTGTTTTTCACCTTTACAAGTTGGGAACTGTGATATCTAATGTGAAAGCGCTTGAAACCGTCGTAATGTTGTAGAAAGCAATGTAAAGTAGCGAGTAAAACGTTTTCTAACGATAGAAGTGCGAAGGTTATGTTAGGTTGAGTTATGTTAGTTTAAGCTAGGTAGCGTCGTGAAACTACCAAAAACAACGTCATCTAACGAGATAGTGTTGTTTTATTGCGAGTACGAAACTGCGATAGGTGAAATGTTGTGAAAGCACACAAAACGGCATGAACAAGCCAAATACTGCGTGTTGTACCGTTACAAGTGCGAAACTGCTATGTTGTGATATTCTCGTTAAAGCGCATGGAAGCATCGTGAAACCTTAAAGAACGATGTCATTTAGCGAGATACAGCGTTCTGTACTGCAATAAGTTGGTGAAAAACTGTGAGGTTATGCAAATATCCTAATTGTGAACGAAACAGTGTAATAGAGCGTTTTTTAATGCAAGTGCGAATGTTAGGTTAGGTTAAGATATGAACCGTCGTAAAAGCGCATTAAACAATGTCACTTAGTGAGATGCAGTGTTTTTCACCATTACAAGTCGGGAACTGCGATATCTAATGTGAAAGCGCTTGCAAACGTCGTTAGGTTAGGTTAGGTTAGGGTAGGTTAGGTTACGTTAGGTTAGGTTAGGTTAGGTTTGGTTAGGTTAGGTTAGGTTAGGTTAGGGATGTTAGGTAAGGTTTGGTTAGGTTAGGTTAGGTTAGGTTGGGTTAGGTAAGGTTAGGTTAGGTTAAGATATGAACCGCGCTAAAACCGCATTAAACAATGTCACTTAGTGAGATGCTGTGTTTTTCACCATTACAAGTCGGGAACTGCGATATCTAATGTGAAAGCGCATGAAACCGTCGTAATCTTGTCGAAAACATTGTAAAGTAGCGAATAAAACGTTTTCTAACGATAGAAGTGCGAAGGTTCGGTTAGTTTGAGCTAGGTAGCGTCGTGAAGCCACCAAAAACGATGTCATCTAACGAGATAGTGTTGTTTTATTGCGAGTACGAAACTGCGATAGGTGAAATATTGGGAAAGCACACAAAATGGCAAGAACTAGCCAGATACTGCGTCTTGTGCCGTTACAAGTGCGAAACTGCTTTATTGTGATATTCTCGTTAAAGCGCATGCAAGTATCGTGAAACCTTAAAGAACGATGTCATTTAGCGAGATACAGCGTTCTGTACTGTAATAAGTTGGTGAGAAACTGTGAGGTCAAGCAAATATTGTAATTGTGAACGAAACAGTGTAATTGAGCGTCTTTAGATACAAGTGCGAATGTTAGGTTAGGTTGATATATCAACCGTCGTAAAACCGCATTAAACAATGTCACTTAGTGAGATGTAGTGTTTTTCAACATTACAAGTCGGGAACTACGATATCTAATGTGAAAGCGCATGAAACCGTCGTAATCTTGTAGAAAACATTGTAAAGTTGCGAGTAAAACGTTTTCTAACGATAGAAGTGCGAAGGTTAGGTTAGGTTAGGTCAGTTTAAGCTACGTAGCGTCGTGAAACCACCAAAAACGACGTCATCTAACGAGATAGTGTTGTTTTATTGCGAGTATTAAACTGCGATAGGTGAAATGTTGTGAAAGCACACAAAACGGCATTAACAAGCCAAATACTGGGTGTTCTACCGTTACAAGTGCGAAACTGCTATATTGTGATATTCTCGGTAAAGCGCATGCAAGTATCGTGAAACCTTAAAGAACGATGTCATTTAGCGAGATACAGCGTTCTGTACTGTAATAGGTTGGTGAGAAACGGTGAGGTCAAGCAAATATCGTAATTGTGAACGAAACAGTGTAATAGAGCGTTTTTCAATACAAGTACGAATGTTAGGTTAGGTTAAGATATGAACCGTCGTAAAACCGCATTAAACAATGTCACTTAGTGAGATGCAGTGTTTTTCACCATTACAAGTCGGGAACTGCGATATCTAATGTGAAAGCGCTTGCAAACGTCGTTAGGTTAGGTTAGGTTAGGTTAGGTTACGTTAGGTTAGGTTTGGTTAGGTTAAGTTAGGTTAGGTTAGGTTATGTTAGGTTAGGTTGGGTTAGGTTAGGTTAGGTTACGTTAGGTCAAGGTATGAACCGTCGTAAAACCGCATTAAACAATGTCACTTAGTGAGATGCAGTGTTTTTCACCTTTACAAGTTGGGAACTGCGATATCTAATGTGAAAGCGCTTGAAACCGTCGTAATGTTGTAGAAAGCAATGTAAAGTAGCGAGTAAAACGTTTTCTAACGATAGAAGTGCGCAGGTTATGTTAGGTTGAGTTATGTTAGTTTAAGCTACGTAGCGTCGGGAAACCACCAAAAACGACGTCATCTAACGAGATAGTGTTGTTTTATTGCGAGTAATAAACTGCGATAGGTGAAATGTTGTGAAAGCACACAAAACGGCATGAACAAGCCAAATACTGCGTGTTCTACCGTTACAAGTGCGAAACTGCTATATTGTGATATTCTCGGTAAAGCACATGCAAGTATCGTGAAACCTTAAAGAACGATGTCATTTAGCGAGATACAGCGTTCTGTACTGTAATAGGTTGGTGAGAAACGGTGAGGTCAAGCAAATATCGTAATTGTGAACGAAACAGTGTAATTGAGCGTCTTTAGATACAAGTGCGAATGTTAGGTTAGGTTGATATATCAACCGTCGTAAAACCGCATTAAACATTGTCACTTAGTGAGATGTAGTGTTTTTCAACATTACAAGTCGGGAACTACGATATCTAATGTGAAAGCGCATGAAACCGTCGTAATCTTGTAGAAAACATTGTAAAGTTGCGAGTAAAACGTTTTCTAACGATAGAAGTGCGAAGGTTAGGTTAGGTTAGGTTAGTTTAAGCTAGGTAGCGTCGTGAAACTACCAAAAACGACGTCATCTAACGAGATAGTGTTGTTTTATAGCGAGTATTAAACTGCGATAGGTGAAATGTTGTGAAAGCACACAAAACGGCATGAACAAGCCAAATACTGCGTGTTCTACCGTTACAAGTGCGAAACTGCTATATTGTGATATTCTCGTTAAAGCGCATGCAAGCATCGTGAAACCTTAAAGAACAATGCCATTTAGCGAGATACAGCGTTCTGTACTGCAATAAGTTGGTGAAAAACTGTGAGGTTATGCAAATATCGTAATTGTGAACGAAACAGTGTAATAGAGCGTTTTTCAATACAAGTACGAATGTTAGGTTAGGTTAAGACATGAACCGTCGTAAAACCGCATTAAACAATGTCACTTAGTGAGATGCAGTGTTTTTCACCATTACAAGTCGGGAACTGCGATATCTAATGTGAAAGCGCTTGCAAACGTCGTTAGGTTAGGTTAGGTTAGGTTAGGTTAGGTTAGGTTACGTTAGGTTAGGTTTGGTTAGGTTAGGTTAGGTTAGGTTAGGTTATGTTAGGTTGGGTTAGGTTAGGTTAGGTTACGTTAGGTCAAGGTATGAACCGTCGTAAAACCGCATTAAACAATGTCACTTAGTGAGATGCAGTGTTTTTCACCTTTACAAGTTGGGAACTGTGATATCTAATGTGAAAGCGCTTGAAACCGTCGTAATGTTGTAGAAAGCAATGTAAAGTAGCGAGTAAAACGTTTTCTAACGATAGAAGTGCGAAGGTTATGTTAGGTTGAGTTATGTTAGTTTAAGCTAGGTAGCGTCGTGAAACTACCAAAAACAACGTCATCTAACGAGATAGTGTTGTTTTATTGCGAGTACGAAACTGCGATAGGTGAAATGTTGTGAAAGCACACAAAACGGCATGAACAAGCCAAATACTGCGTGTTGTACCGTTACAAGTGCGAAACTGCTATGTTGTGATATTCTCGTTAAAGCGCATGCAAGCATCGTGAAACCTTGAAGAACGATGTCATTTAGCGAGATACAGCGTTCTGTACTGCAATAAGTTGGTGAAAAACTGTGAGGTTATGCAAATATCCTAATTGTGAACGAAACAGTGTAGTAGAGCGTTTTTTAATGCAAGTGCGAATGTTAGGTTAGGTTAAGATATGAACCGTCGTAAAACCGCATTAAACAATGTCACTTAGTGAGATGCAGTGTTTTTCACCATTACAAGTCGGGAACTGCGATATCTAATGTGAAAGCGCTTGCAAACGTCGTTAGGTTAGGTTAGGTTAGGTTAGGTTAGGTTACGTTAGGTTAGGTTAGGTTAGGTTTGGTTAGGTTAGGTTAGGTTAGGTTAGGGATGTTAGGTAAGGTTTGGTTAGGTTAGGTTAGGTTAGGTTGGGTTAGGTAAGGTTAGGTTAGGTTAAGATATGAACCGCGCTAAAACCGCATTAAACAATGTCACTTAGTGAGATGCTGTGTTTTTCACCATTACAAGTCGGGAACTGCGATATCTAATGTGAAAGCGCATGAAACCATCGTAATCTTGTAGAAAACATTGTAAAGTAGCGAATAAAACGTTTTCTAACGATAGAAGTGCGAAGGTTCGGTTAGTTTGAGCTAGGTAGCGTCGTGAAGCCACCAAAAACGATGTCATCTAACGAGATAGTGTTGTTTTATTGCGAGTACGAAACTGCGATAGGTGAATAATTGGGAAAGCACACAAAATGGCATGAACTAGCCAGCTACTGCGTCTTGTGCCGTTACAAGTGCGAAACTGCTTTATTGTGATATTCTCGTTAAAGCGCATGCAAGTATCGTGAAACCTTAAAGAACGATGTCATTTAGCGAGATACAGCGTTCTGTACTGTAATAAGTTGGTGAGAAACTGTGAGGTCAAGCAAATATCGTAATTGTGAACGAAACAGTGTAATTGAGCGTACTTAGATACAAGTGCGAATGTTAGGTTAGGTTGAGATATACACCGTCGTAAAACCGCATTAAACAATGTCACTTAGTGAGATGTAGTGTTTTTCAACATTACAAGTCGGGAACTACGATATCTAATGTGAAAGCGCATGAAACCGTCGTAATCTTGTAGAAAACATTGTAAAGTTGCGAGTAAAACGTTTTCTAACGATAGAAGTGCGAAGGTTAGCTTGAGGTATGTTAGTTTAAGCTATGTAGCGTCGTGAGACCACCAAAAAGGACGTCATCTAACGAGATAGTGTTGTTTTATTGCATGTACTAAACTGCAATAGGTGAAATGTTGTGAAAGTACACAAAACGGCTTGAACAAGCCAGATACTGCGTGTTGTACCGTTACAAGTGCGAAACTGCTATAATGTGATATTCTCGTTAAAGCGCATGCAAGCATCGTGAAATCTTAAAGAACGATGTCATTTAGCGAGATACAGCGTTCTGTACTGCAATAAGTTGGTGAAAAACTGTGAGGTTATGCAAATATCGTAATTGTGAACGAAACAGTGTAATAGAGCGTTTTTCAATACAAGTACGAATGTTAGGTTAGGTTAAGATATGAACCGTCGTAAAACCGCATTAAACAATGTCACTTAGTGAGATGCAGTGTTTTTCACCATTACAAGTCGGGAACTGCGATATCTAATGTGAAAGCGCTTGCAAACGTCGTTAGGTTAGGTTAGGTTAGGTTAGGTTACGTTAGGTTAGGTTTGGTTAGGTTAGGTTAGGTTAGGTTAGGTTAGGTTATGTTAGGTTAGGTTGGGTTAGGTTAGGTTAGGTTACGTTAGGTCAAGGTATGAACCGTCGTAAAACCGCATTAAACAATGTCACTTAGTGAGATGCAGTGTTTTTCACCTTTACAAGTTGGGAACTGCGATATCTAATGTGAAAGCGCTTGAAACCGTCGTAATGTTGTAGAAAGCAATGTAAAGTAGCGAGTAAAACGTTTTCTAACGATAGAAGTGCGAAGGTTATGTTAGGTTGAGTTATGTTAGTTTAAGCTACGTAGCGTCGTGAAACCACCAAAAACGACGTCATCTAACGAGATAGTGTTGTTTTATTGCGAGTATTAAACTGCGATAGGTGAAATGTTGTGAAAGCACACAAAACGGCATGAACAAGCTAAATACAGCGTGTTCTACCGTTACAAGTGCGAAACTGCTATATTGTGATATTCTCGGTAAAGCGCATGCAAGCATCGTGAAACCTTAAAGAACAATGTCATTTAGCGAGATACAGCGTTCTGTACTGCAATAAGTTGGTGAAAAACTGTGAGGTTATGCAAATATCCTAATTGTGAACGAAACAGTGTAATAGAGCGTTTTTTAATGCAAGTGCGAATGTTAGGTTAGGTCAAGATATGAACCGTCGTAAAACCGCATTAAACAATGTCACTTAGTGAGATGCAGTGTTTTTCACCATTACAAGTCGGGAACTGCGATATCTAATGTGAAAGCGCTTGCAAACGTCGTTAGGTTAGGTTAGGTTAGGGTAGGTTAGGTTACGTTAGGTTAGGTTAGGTTAGGTTTGGTTAGGTTAGGTTAGGTTAGGTTAGGGATGTTAGGTAAGGTTTGGTTAGGTTAGGTTAGGTTAGGTTGGGTTAGGTAAGGTTAGATTAGGTTAAGATATGAACCGCGCTAAAACCGCATTAAACAATGTCACTTAGTGAGATGCTGTGTTTTTCACCATTACAAGTCGGGAACTGCGATATCTAATGTGAAAGCGCATGAAACCGTCGTAATCTTGTTGAAAACATTGTAAAGTAGCGAATAAAACGTTTTCTAACGATAGAAGTGCGAAAGTTCGGTTAGTTTGAGCTAGGTAGCGTCGTGAAGCCACCAAAAACGATGTCATCTAACGAGATAGTGTTGTTTTATTGGGAGTACGAAACTGCGATAGGTGAAATATTGGGAAAGCACACAAAATGGCAAGAACTAGCCAGATACTGCGTCTTGTGCCGTTACAAGTGCGAAACTGCTTTATTGTGATATTCTCGTTAAAGCGCATGCAAGTATCGTGAAACCTTAAAGAACGATGTCATTTAGCGAGATACAGCGTTCTGTACTGTAATAAGTTGGTGAGAAACTGTGAGGTCAAGCAAATATCGTAATTGTGAACGAAACAGTGTAATTGAGCGTCTTTAGATACAAGTGCGAATGTTAGGTTAGGTTGATATATCAACCGTCGTAAAACCGCATTAAACAATGTCACTTAGTGAGATGTAGTGTTTTTCAACATTACAAGTCGGGAACTACGATATCTAATGTGAAAGCGCATGAAACCGTCGTAATCTTGTAGAAAACATTGTAAAGTTGCGAGTAAAACGTTTTCTAACGATAGAAGTGCGAAGGTTAGCTTGAGTTATGTTAGTTTAAGCTATGTAGCGTCGTGAGACCACCAAAAAGGACGTCATCTAACGAGATAGTGTTGTTTTATTGCATGTACGAAGCTGCAATAGGTGAAATGTTGTGAAAGTACACAAAACGGCTTGAACAAGCCAGATACTGCGTGTTGTACCGTTACAAGTGCGAAACTGCTATAATGTGATATTCTCGTTAAAGCGCATGCAAGCATCGTGAAACCTTAAAGAAAGATGTCATTTAGCGAGATACAGCGTTCTGTACTGCAATAAGTTGGTGAAAAACTGTGAGGTTATGCAAATATCGTAATTGTGAACGAAACAGTGTAATAGAGCGTTTTTCAATACAAGTACGAATGTTAGGTTAGGTTAAGATATGAACCGTCGTAAAACCGCATTAAACAATGTCACTTAGTGAGATGCAGTGTTTTTCACCATTACAAGTCGGGAACTGCGATATCTAATGTGAAAGCGCTTGCAAACGTCGTTAGGTTAGGTTAGGTTAGGTTAGGTTACGTTAGGTTAGGTTTGGTTAGGTTAGGTTAGGTTAGGTTAGGTTTTGTTAGGTTAGGTTGGGTTAGGTTAGGTTAGGTTACGTTAGGTCAAGGTATGAACCGTCGTAAAACCGCATTAAACAATGTCACTTAGTGAGATGCAGTGTTTTTCACCTTTACAAGTTGGGAACTGCGATATCTAATGTGAAAGCGCTTGAAACCGTCGTAATGTTGTAGAAAGCAATGTAAAGTAGCGAGTAAAACGTTTTCTAACGATAGAAGTGCGCAGGTTATGTTAGGTTGAGTTATGTTAGTTTAAGCTACGTAGCGTCGGGAAACCACCAAAAACGACGTCATCTAACGAGATAGTGTTGTTTTATTGCGAGTAATAAACTGCGATAGGTGAAATGTTATGAAAGCACACAAAACGGCATGAACAAGCCAAATACTGCGTGTTCTACCGTTACAAGTGCGAAACTGCTATATTGTGATATTCTCGGTAAAGCGCATGCAAGTATCGTGAAACCTTAAAGAACGATGTCATTTAGCGAGATACAGCGTTCTGTACTGTAATAGGTTGGTGAGAAACGGTGAGGTCAAGCAAATATCGTAATTGTGAACGAAACAGTGTAATTGAGCGTCTTTAGATACAAGTGCGAATGTTAGGTTAGGTTGATATATCAACCGTCGTAAAACCGCATTAAACAATGTCACTTAGTGAGATGTAGTGTTTTTCAACATTACAAGTCGGGAACTACGATATCTAATGTGAAAGCGCATGAAACCGTCGTTATCTTGTAGAAAAGATTGTAAAGTTGCGAGTAAAACGTTTTCTAACGATAGAAGTGCGAAGGTTAGGTTAGGTTAGGTTAGTTTAAGCTAGGTAGCGTCGTGAAACTACCAAAAACGACGTCATCTAACGAGATAGTGTTGTTTTATAGCGAGTATTAAACTGCGATAGGTGAAATGTTGTGAAAGCACACAAAACGGCATGAACAAGCCAAATACTGCGTGTTCTACCCTTACAAGTGCGAAACTGCTATATTGTGATATTCTCGTTAAAGCGCATGCAAGCATCGTGAAACCTTAAAGAACAATGCCATTTAGCGAGATACAGCGTTCTGTACTGCAATAAGTTGGTGAAAAACTGTGAGGTTATGCAAATATCGTAATTGTGAACGAAACAGTGTAATAGAGCGTTTTTCAATACAAGTACGAATGTTAGGTTAGGTTAAGATATGAACCGTCGTAAAACCGCATTAAACAATGTCACTTAGTGAGATGCAGTGTTTTTCACCATTACAAGTCGGGAACTGCGATATCTAATGTGAAAGCGCTTGCAAACGTCGTTAGGTTAGGTTAGGTTAGGTTAGGTTACGTTAGGTTAGGTTTGGTTAGGTTAGGTTAGGTTAGGTTAGGTTATGTTAGGTTAGGTTGGGTTAGGTTAGGTTAGGTTACGTTAGGTCAAGGTATGAACCGTCGTAAAACCGCATTAAACAATGTCACTTAGTGAGATGCAGTGTTTTTCACCTTTACAAGTTGGGAACTGTGATATCTAATGTGAAAGCGCTTGAAACCGTCGTAATGTTGTAGAAAGCAATGTAAAGTAGCGAGTAAAACGTTTTCTAACGATAGAAGTGCGAAGGTTATGTTAGGTTGAGTTATGTTAGTTTAAGCTAGGTAGCGTCGTGAAACTACCAAAAACAACGTCATCTAACGAGATAGTGTTGTTTTATTGCGAGTACGAAACTGCGATAGGTGAAATGTTGTGAAAGCACACAAAACGGCATGAACAAGCCAAATACTGCGTGTTGTACCGTTACAAGTGCGAAACTGCTATGTTGTGATATTCTCGTTAAAGCGCATGCAAGCATCGTGAAACCTTGAAGAACGATGTAATTTAGCGAGATACAGCGTTCTGTACTGCAATAAGTTGGTGAAAAACTGTGAGGTTATGCAAATATCCTAATTGTGAACGAAACAGTGTAGTAGAGCGTTTTTTAATGCAAGTGCGAATGTTAGGTTAGGTTAAGATATGAACCGTCGTAAAACCGCATTAAACAATGTCACTTAGTGAGATGCAGTGTTTTTCACCATTACAAGTCGGGAACTGCGATATCTAATGTGAAAGCGCTTGCAAACGTCGTTAGGTTAGGTTAGGTTAGGTTAGGTTACGTTAGGTTAGGTTAGGTTAGGTTTGGTTAGGTTAGGTTAGGTTAGGTTAGGGATGTTAGGTAAGGTTTGGTTAGGTTAGGTTAGGTTAGGTTGGGTTAGGTAAGGTTAGGTTAGGTTAAGATATGAACCGCGCTAAAACCGCATTAAACAATGTCACTTAGTGAGATGCTGTGTTTTTCACCATTACAAGTCGGGAACTGCGATATCTAATGTGAAAGCGCATGAAACCGTCGTAATCTTGTAGAAAACATTGTAAAGTAGCGAATAAAACGTTTTCTAACGATAGAAGTGCGAAGGTTCGGTTAGTTTGAGCTAGGTAGCGTCGTGAAGCCACCAAAAACGATGTCATCTAACGAGATAGTGTTGTTTTATTGCGAGTACGAAACTGCGATAGGTGAATAATTGGGAAAGCACACAAAATGGCATGAACTAGCCAGCTACTGCGTCTTGTGCCGTTACAAGTGCGAAACTGCTTTATTGTGATATTCTCGTTAAAGCGCATGCAAGTATCGTGAAACCTTAAAGAACGATGTCATTTAGCGAGATACAGCGTTCTGTACTGTAATAAGTTGGTAAGAAACTGTGAAGTCAAGCAAATATCGTAATTGTGAACGAAACAGTGTAATTGAGCGTACTTAGATACAAGTGCGAATGTTAGGTTAGGTTGAGATATACACCGTCGTAAAACCGCATTAAACAATGTCACTTAGTGAGATGTAGTGTTTTTCAACATTACAAGTCGGGAACTACGATATCTAATGTGAAAGCGCATGAAACCGTCGTAATCTTGTAGAAAATATTGTAAAGTTGCGAGTAAAACGTTTTCTAACGATAGAAGTGCGAAGGTTAGCTTGAGTTATGTTAGTTTAAGCTATGTAGCGTCGTGAGACCACCAAAAAGGACGTCATCTAACGAGATAGTGTTGTTTTATTGCATGTACTAAACTGCAATAGGTGAAATGTTGTGAAAGTACACAAAACGGCTTGAACAAGCCAGATACTGCGTGTTGTACCGTTACAAGTGCGAAACTGCTATAATGTGATATTCTCGTTAAAGCGCATGCAAGCATCGTGAAACCTTAAAGAACGATGTCATTTAGCGAGATACAGCGTTCTGTACTGCAATAAGTTGGTGAAAAACTGTGAGGTTATGCAAATATCGTAATTGTGAACGAAACAGTGTAATAGAGCGTTTTTCAATACAAGTACGAATGTTAGGTTAGGTTAAGATATGAACCGTCGTAAAACCGCATTAAACAATGTCACTTAGTGAGATGCAGTGTTTTTCACCATTACAAGTCGGGAACTGCGATATCTAATGTGAAAGCGCTTGCAAACGTCGTTAGGTTAGGTTAGGTTAGGTTAGGTTAGGTTACGTTAGGTTAGGTTTGGTTAGGTTAGGTTAGGTTAGGTTAGGTTAGGTTATGTTAGGTTAGGTTGGGTTAGGTTAGGTTAGGTTACGTTAGGTCAAGGTATGAACCGTCGTAAAACCGCATTAAACAATGTCACTTAGTGAGATGCAGTGTTTTTCACCTTTACAAGTTGGGAACTGCGATATCTAATGTGAAAGCGCTTGAAACCGTCGTAATGTTGTAGAAAGCAATGTAAAGTAGCGAGTAAAACGTTTTCTAACGATAGAAGTGCGAAGGTTATGTTAGGTTGAGTTATGTTAGTTTAAGCTACGTAGCGTCGTGAAACCACCAAAAACGACGTCATCTAACGAGATAGTGTTGTTTTATTGCGAGTATTAAACTGCGATAGGTGAAATGTTGTGAAAGCACACAAAACGGCATGAACAAGCCAAATACTGCGTGTTCTACCGTTACAAGTGCGAAACTGCTATATTGTGATATTCTCGGTAAAGCGCATGCAAGTATCGTGAAACCTTAAAGAACGATGTCATTTAGCGAGATACAGCGTTCTGTACTGTAATAGGTTGGTGAGAAACGGTGAGGTCAAGCAAATATCGTAATTGTGAACGAAACAGTGTAATTGAGCGTCTTTAGATACAAGTGCGAATGTTAGGTTAGGTTGATATATCAACCGTCGTAAAACCGCATTAAACAATGTCACTTAGTGAGATGTAGTGTTTTTCAACATTACAAGTCGGGAACTACGATATCTAATGTGAAAGCGCATGAAACCGTCGTAATCTTGTAGAAAACATTGTAAAGTTGCGAGTAAAACGTTTTCTAACGATAGAAGTGCGAAGGTTAGCTTGAGTTATGTTAGTTTAAGCTATGTAGCGTCGTGAGACCACCAAAAAGGACGTCATCTACTGAGATAGTGTTGTTTTATTGCATGTACGAAGCTGCAATAGGTGAAATGTTGTGAAAGTACACAAAACGGCTTGAACAAGCCAGATACTGCGTGTTGTACCGTTACAAGTGCGAAACTGCTATAATGTGATATTCTCGTTAAAGCGCATGCAAGCATCGTGAAACCTTAAAGAACAATGCCATTTAGCGAGATACAGCGTTCTGTACTGCAATAAGTTGGTGAAAAACTGTGAGGTTATGCAAATATCGTAATTGTGAACGAAACAGTGTAATAGAGCGTTTTTCAATACAAGTACGAATGTTAGGTTAGGTTAAGATATGAACCGTCGTAAAACCGCATTAAACAATGTCACTTAGTGAGATGCAGTGTTTTTCACCATTACAAGTCGGGAACTGCGATATCTAATGTGAAAGCGCTTGCAAACGTCGTTAGGTTAGGTTAGGTTAGGTTAGGTTACGTTAGGTTAGGTTTGGTTAGGTTAGGTTAGGTTAGGTTAGGTTATGTTAGGTTAGGTTGGGTTAGGTTAGGTTAGGTTACGTTAGGTCAAGGTATGAACCGTCGTAAAACCGCATTAAACAATGTCACTTAGTGAGATGCAGTGTTTTTCACCTTTACAAGTTGGGAACTGTGATATCTAATGTGAAAGCGCTTGAAACCGTCGTAATGTTGTAGAAAGCAATGTAAAGTAGCGAGTAAAACGTTTTCTAACGATAGAAGTGCGAAGGTTATGTTAGGTTGAGTTATGTTAGTTTAAGCTAGGTAGCGTCGTGAAACTACCAAAAACAACGTCATCTAACGAGATAGTGTTGTTTTATTGCGAGTACGAAACTGCGATAGGTGAAATGTTGTGAAAGCACACAAAACGGCATGAACAAGCCAAATACTGCGTGTTGTACCGTTACAAGTGCGAAACTGCTATGTTGTGATATTCTCGTTAAAGCGCATGCAAGCATCGTGAAACCTTGAAGAACGATGTAATTTAGCGAGATACAGCGTTCTGTACTGCAATAAGTTGGTGAAAAACTGTGAGGTTATGCAAATATCCTAATTGTGAACGAAACAGTGTAGTAGAGCGTTTTTTAATGCAAGTGCGAATATTAGGTTAGGTTAAGATATGAACCGTCGTAAAACCGCATTAAACAATGTCACTTAGTGAGATGCAGTGTTTTTCACCATTACAAGTCGGGAACTGCGATATCTAATGTGAAAGCGCTTGCAAACGTCGTTAGGTTAGGTTAGGTTAGGTTAGGTTACGTTAGGTTAGGTTAGGTTAGGTTTGGTTAGGTTAGGTTAGGTTAGGTTAGGGATGTTAGGTAAGGTTTGGTTAGGTTAGGTTAGGTTAGGTTGGGTTAGGTAAGGTTAGGTTAGGTTAAGATATGAACCGCGCTAAAACCGCATTAAACAATGTCACTTAGTGAGATGCTGTGTTTTTCACCATTACAAGTCGGGAACTGCGATATCTAATGTGAAAGCGCATGAAACCGTCGTAATCTTGTAGAAAACATTGTAAAGTAGCGAATAAAACGTTTTCTAACGATAGAAGTGCGAAGGTTCGGTTAGTTTGAGCTAGGTAGCGTCGTGAAGCCACCAAAAACGATGTCATCTAACGAGATAGTGTTGTTTTATTGCGAGTACGAAACTGCGATAGGTGAATAATTGGGAAAGCACACAAAATGGCATGAACTAGCCAGCTACTGCGTCTTGTGCCGTTACAAGTGCGAAACTGCTTTATTGTGATATTCTCGTTAAAGCGCATGCAAGTATCGTGAAACCTTAAAGAACGATGTCATTTAGCGAGATACAGCGTTCTGTACTGTAATAAGTTGGTGAGAAACTGTGAAGTCAAGCAAATATCGTAATTGTGAACGAAACAGTGTAATTGAGCGTACTTAGATACAAGTGCGAATGTTAGGTTAGGTTGAGATATACACCGTCGTAAAACCGCATTAAACAATGTCACTTAGTGAGATGTAGTGTTTTTCAACATTACAAGTCGGGAACTACGATATCTAATGTGAAAGCGCATGAAACCGTCGTAATCTTGTAGAAAATATTGTAAAGTTGCGAGTAAAACGTTTTCTAACGATAGAAGTGCGAAGGTTAGCTTGAGTTATGTTAGTTTAAGCTATGTAGCGTCGTGAGACCACCAAAAAGGACGTCATCTAACGAGATAGTGTTGTTTTATTGCATGTACTAAACTGCAATAGGTGAAATGTTGTGAAAGTACACAAAACGGCTTGAACAAGCCAGATACTGCGTGTTGTACCGTTACAAGTGCGAAACTGCTATAATGTGATATTCTCGTTAAAGCGCATGCAAGCATCGTGAAACCTTAAAGAACGATGTCATTTAGCGAGATACAGCGTTCTGTACTGCAATAAGTTGGTGAAAAACTGTGAGGTTATGCAAATATCGTAATTGTGAACGAAACAGTGTAATAGAGCGTTTTTCAATACAAGTACGAATGTTAGGTTAGGTTAAGATATGAACCGTCGTAAAACCGCATTAAACAATGTCACTTAGTGAGATGCAGTGTTTTTCACCATTACAAGTCGGGAACTGCGATATCTAATGTGAAAGCGCTTGCAAACGTCGTTAGGTTAGGTTAGGTTAGGTTAGGTTAGGTTACGTTAGGTTAGGTTTGGTTAGGTTAGGTTAGGTTAGGTTAGGTTAGGTTATGTTAGGTTAGGTTGGGTTAGGTTAGGTTAGGTTACGTTAGGTCAAGGTATGAACCGTCGTAAAACCGCATTAAACAATGTCACTTAGTGAGATGCAGTGTTTTTCACCTTTACAAGTTGGGAACTGCGATATCTAATGTGAAAGCGCTTGAAACCGTCGTAATGTTGTAGAAAGCAATGTAAAGTAGCGAGTAAAACGTTTTCTAACGATAGAAGTGCGAAGGTTATGTTAGGTTGAGTTATGTTAGTTTAAGCTACGTAGCGTCGTGAAACCACCAAAAACGACGTCATCTAACGAGATAGTGTTGTTTTATTGCGAGTATTAAACTGCGATAGGTGAAATGTTGTGAAAGCACACAAAACGGCATGAACAAGCCAAATACTGCGTGTTCTACCGTTACAAGTGCGAAACTGCTATATTGTGATATTCTCGGTAAAGCGCATGCAAGTATCGTGAAACCTTAAAGAACGATGTCATTTAGCGAGATACAGCGTTCTGTACTGTAATAGGTTGGTGAGAAACGGTGAGGTCAAGCAAATATCGTAATTGTGAACGAAACAGTGTAATTGAGCGTCTTTAGATACAAGTGCGAATGTTAGGTTAGGTTGATATATCAACCGTCGTAAAACCGCATTAAACAATGTCACTTAGTGAGATGTAGTGTTTTTCAACATTACAAGTCGGGAACTACGATATCTAATGTGAAAGCGCATGAAACCGTCGTAATCTTGTAGAAAACATTGTAAAGTTGCGAGTAAAACGTTTTCTAACGATAGAAGTGCGAAGGTTAGCTTGAGTTATGTTAGTTTAAGCTATGTAGCGTCGTGAGACCACCAAAAAGGACGTCATCTAACGAGATAGTGTTGTTTTATTGCATGTACGAAGCTGCAATAGGTGAAATGTTGTGAAAGTACACAAAACGGCTTGAACAAGCCAGATACTGCGTGTTGTACCGTTACAAGTGCGAAACTGCTATAATGTGATATTCTCGTTAAAGCGCATGCAAGCATCGTGAAACCTTAAAGAACGATGTCATTTAGCGAGATACAGCGTTCTGTACTGCAATAAGTTGGTGAAAAACTGTGAGGTTATGCAAATATCGTAATTGTGAACGAAACAGTGTAATAGAGCGTTTTTCAATACAAGTACGAATGTTAGGTTAGGTTAAGATATGAACCGTCGTAAAACCGCATTAAACAATGTCACTTAGTGAGATGCAGTGTTTTTCACCATTACAAGTCGGGAACTGCGATATCTAATGTGAAAGCGCTTGCAAACGTCGTTAGGTTAGGTTAGGTTAGGTTAGGTTACGTTAGGTTAGGTTTGGTTAGGTTAGGTTAGGTTAGGTTAGGTTATGTTAGGTTAGGTTGGGTTAGGTTAGGTTAGGTTACGTTAGGTCAAGGTATGAACCGTCGTAAAACCGCATTAAACAATGTCACTTAGTGAGATGCAGTGTTTTTCACCTTTACAAGTTGGGAACTGCGATATCTAATGTGAAAGCGCTTGAAACCGTCGTAATGTTGTAAAAAGCAATGTAAAGTAGCGAGTAAAACGTTTTCTAACGATAGAAGTGCGAAGGTTATGTTAGGTTGAGTTATGTTAGTTTAAGCTACGTAGCGTCGGGAAACCACCAAAAACGACGTCATCTAACGAGATAGTGTTGTTTTATTGCGAGTAATAAACTGCGATAGGTGAAATGTTGTGAAAGCACACAAAACGGCATGAACAAGCCAAATACTGCGTGTTCTACCGTTACAAGTGCGAAACTGCTATATTGTGATATTCTCGGTAAAGCGCATGCAAGTATCGTGAAACCTTAAAGAACGATGTCATTTAGCGAGATACAGCGTTCTGTACTGTAATAGGTTGGTGAGAAACGGTGAGGTCAAGCAAATATCGTAATTGTGAACGAAACAGTGTAATTGAGCGTCTTTAGATACAAGTGCGAATGTTAGGTTAGGTTGATATATCAACCGTCGTAAAACCGCATTAAACAACGTCACTTAGTGAGATGTAGTGTTTTTCAACATTACAAGTCGGGAACTACGATATCTAATGTGAAAGCGCATGAAACCGTCGTAATCTTGTAGAAAACATTGTAAAGTTGCGAGTAAAACGTTTTCTAACGATAGAAGTGCGAAGGTTAGGTTAGGTTAGGTTAGTTTAGGCTAGGTAGCGTCGTGAAACTACCAAAAACGACGTCATCTAAAGAGATAGTGTTGTTTTATTGCGAGTATTAAACTGCGATAGGTGAAATGTTGTGAAAGCACACAAAACAGCATGAACAAGCCAAATACTGCGTGTTCTACCGTTACAAGTGCGAAACTGCTATATTGTGATATTCTCGTTAAAGCGCATGCAAGCATCGTGAAACCTTAAAGAACAATGTCATTTAGCGAGATACAGCGTTCTGTACTGCAATAAGTTGGTGAAAAACTGTGAGGTTATGCAAATATCGTAATTGTGAACGAAACAGTGTAATAGAGCGTTTTTCAATACAAGTACGAATGTTAGGTTAGGTTAAGATATGAACCGTCGTAAAACCGCACTAAACAATGTCACTTAGTGAGATGCAGTGTTTTTCACCATTACAAGTCGGGAACTGCGATATCTAATGTGAAAGCGCTTGCAAACGTCGTTAGGTTAGGTTAGGTTAGGTTAGGTTAGGTTACGTTAGGTTAGGTTTGTTTAGGTTAGGTTAGGTTAGGTTAGGTTATGTTAGGTTAGGTTGGGTTAGGTTAGGTTAGGTTACGTTAGGTTAAGGTATGAACCGTCGTAAAACCGCAATAAACAATGTCACTTAGTGAGATGCAGTGTTTTTCACCTTTACAAGTTGGGAACTGCGATTTCTAAGGTGAAAGCGCTTGAAACCGTCGTAATGTTGCAGAAAGCAATGTAAAGTAGCGAGTAAAACGTTTTCTAACGATAGAAATGCGAAGGTTATGTTAGGTTGAGTTATGTTAGTTTAAGCTAGGTAGCGTCGTGAAACCACCAAAAACGACGTCATCTAACAAGATAGTGTTGTTTTATTGCGAGTACGAAACTGCGATAGGTAAAATGTTGTGAAAGCACACAAAACGGCATGAACAAGCCAAATACTGCGTGTTGTACCGTTACAAGTGCGAAACTGCTATGTTTTGACATTCTCGGTAAAGCGCATGCAAGTATCGTGAAACCTTAAAGAACGATGTCATTTAGCGAGATACAGCGTTCTGTACTGTAATAAGTTGGTGAGAAACTGTGAGGTCAAGCAAATATCGTAATTGTGAACGAAACAGTGTAATTGAGCGTCTTTAGATGCAAGTGCGAATGTTAGGTTAGGTTGACATATCAACCGTCGTAAAACCGCATTAAACAATGTCACTTAGTGAGATGTAGTGTTTTTCAACATTACAAGTCGGGAACTACGATATCTAATGTGAAAGCGCATGAAACCGTCGTAATCTTGTAGAAAACATTGTAAAGTTGCGAGTAAAACGTTTTCTAACGATAGAAGTGCGAAGGTTAGGTTATGTTAGGTTAGTTTAAGCTAGGTAGCGTCGTGAAACTACCAAAAACGACGTCATCTAACGAGATAGTGTTGTTTTATAGCGAGTATTAAACTGCGATAGGTGAAATGTTGTGAAAGCACACAAAACGGCATGAACAAGCCAAATACTGCGTGTTCTACCGTTACAAGTGCGAAACTGCTATATTGTGATATTCTCGTTAAAGCGCATGCAAGCATCGTGAAACCTTAAAGAAATATGTCATTTAGCGAGATACAACGTTCTGTACTGCAATAAGTTGGTGAAAAACTGTGAGGTTATGCAAATATCGTAATTGTGAACAAAACAGTGTAATAGAGCGTTTTTAGATACAAGTGCGAATGTTAGGTTAGGTTAAGATATGAACCGTCGTAAAACCGCATTAAACAATGTCAATTAGTGAGATGCAGTGTTTTTCACCATTAAAAGTCGGGAACTGCGATATCTAATGTGAAAGCGCTTGCAACCGTTGTTAGGTTAGGTTAGGTTAGGTTAGGTTAAGTTTTGTTAAGTTAGGTTAGGTTAGGTTAGATTAGGTTAGGTTGGGTTGAGTTGGGTTAGGTTAGGTTAGGTTAGGTTAGGTTGGGTTAGGTTAGGTTGGTTAGGTTGGGTTACGTTAGGTTAGGTTACGTTACGTTAGGTTAGGTTAGGTTAGGTTAGGTTACGTTAGGTTAGGTTAGGTTAGGTAAGGATAATTTGGTTAGGTTAGGTAAGGTTAGGTTAGGTTAGGTTGGGTTGGGTGTTGTTGGGTTGGGTGTTGTTGGGTTGGGTTGGGTTGGGTTAGGTTGGGTTAGGTTAGGTTAGGTTACGTTAGGTTAGGTTAGGTTAGGTTACGTTAGGTTATGTTAGGTTAGGTTAGGTTACGTTAGGTTAGGTTAGGTCAGGTAAGGTTAGGTTACGTTAGAATAGGTTAGGTTAGGTTAGGTTACGTTAGGTTAGGTTAAGTTAGGTTAGGTTAGGTTTGGTTAGGTTAGCTTAGGTTAGGTTAGGTTGGGTTGGGTTGGGTTAGGTTAGGTTAGGTTAGGTTAGGTTGGGTTGGGTTGGGTTAGGTTAGGTTAGGTAAGGTTAGGTTAGGTTAGGTTACGTTAGGTTAAGGTATGAACCGTCGTAAAACCGCATTAAACAATGTCACTTAGTGAGATGCAGTGTTTTTCACCTTTACAAGTTGGGAACTGTGATATCTAATGTGAAAGCGCTTGAAACCGTCGTAATGTTGTAGAAAGCAATGTAAAGTATCGAGTAAAACGTTTTCTAACGATAGAAGTGCGAAGGTTATGTTAGGTTGAGTTATGTTAGTTTAAGCTAGGTAGCGTCGTGAAACTACCAAAAACAACGTCATCTAACGAGATAGTGTTGTTTTATTGCGAGTACGAAACTGCGATAGGTGAAATGTTGTGAAAGCACACAAAACGGCATGAACAAGCCAAATACTGCGTGTTGTACCGTTACAAGTGCGAAACTGCTATGTTGTGATATTCTCGTTAAAGCGCATGCAAGCATCGTGAAACCTTGAAGAACGATGTAATTTAGCGAGATACAGCGTTCTGTACTGCAATAAGTTGGTGAAAAACTGTGAGGTTATGCAAATATCCTAATTGTGAACGAAACAGTGTAGTAGAGCGTTTTTTAATGCAAGTGCGAATGTTAGGTTAGGTTAAGATATGAACCGTCGTAAAACCGCATTAAACAATGTCACTTAGTGAGATGCAGTGTTTTTCACCATTACAAGTCGGGAACTGCGATATCTAATGTGAAAGCGCTTGCAAACGTCGTTAGGTTAGGTTAGGTTAGGTTAGGTTACGTTAGGTTAGGTTAGGTTAGGTTTGGTTAGGTTAGGTTAGGTTAGGTTAGGGATGTTAGGTAAGGTTTGGTTAGGTTAGGTTAGGTTAGGTTGGGTTAGGTAAGGTTAGGTTAGGTTAAGATATGAACCGCGCTAAAACCGCATTAAACAATGTCACTTAGTGAGATGCTGTGTTTTTCACCATTACAAGTCGGGAACTGCGATATCTAATGTGAAAGCGCATGAAACCGTCGTAATCTTGTAGAAAACATTGTAAAGTAGCGAATAAAACGTTTTCTAACGATAGAAGTGCGAAGGTTCGGTTAGTTTGAGCTAGGTAGCGTCGTGAAGCCACCAAAAACGATGTCATCTAACGAGATAGTGTTGTTTTATTGCGAGTACGAAACTGCGATAGGTGAATAATTGGGAAAGCACACAAAATGGCATGAACTAGCCAGCTACTGCGTCTTGTGCCGTTACAAGTGCGAAACTGCTTTATTGTGATATTCTCGTTAAAGCGCATGCAAGTATCGTGAAACCTTAAAGAACGATGTCATTTAGCGAGATACATCGTTCTGTACTGTAATAAGTTGGTGAGAAACTGTGAGGTCAAGCAAATATCGTAATTGTGAACGAAACAGTGTAATTGAGCGTACTTAGATACAAGTGCGAATGTTAGGTTAGGTTGAGATATACACCGTCGTAAAACCGCATTAAACAATGTCACTTAGTGAGATGTAGTGTTTTTCAACATTACAAGTCGGGAACTACGATATCTAATGTGAAAGCGCATGAAACCGTCGTAATCTTGTAGAAAATATTGTAAAGTTGTGAGTAAAACGTTTTCTAACGATAGAAGTGCGAAGGTTAGCTTGAGTTATGTTAGTTTAAGCTATGTAGCGTCGTGAGACCACCAAAAAGGACGTCATCTAACGAGATAGTGTTGTTTTATTGCATGTACTAAACTGCAATAGGTGAAATGTTGTGAAAGTACACAAAACGGCTTGAACAAGCCAGATACTGCGTGTTGTACCGTTACAAGTGCGAAACTGCTATAATGTGATATTCTCGTTAAAGCGCATGCAAGCATCGTGAAACCTTAAAGAACGATGTCATTTAGCGAGATACAGCGTTCTGTACTGCAATAAGTTGGTGAAAAACTGTGAGGTTATGCAAATATCGTAATTGTGAACGAAACAGTGTAATAGAGCGTTTTTCAATACAAGTACGAATGTTAGGTTAGGTTAAGATATGAACCGTCGTAAAACCGCATTAAACAATGTCACTTAGTGAGATGCAGTGTTTTTCACCATTACAAGTCGGGAACTGCGATATCTAATGTGAAAGCGCTTGCAAACGTCGTTAGGTTAGGTTAGGTTAGGTTAGGTTAGGTTACGTTAGGTTAGGTTTGGTTAGGTTAGGTTAGGTTAGGTTAGGTTATGTTAGGTTAGGTTGGGTTAGGTTAGGTTAGGTTACGTTAGGTCAAGGTATGAACCGTCGTAAAACCGCATTAAACAATGTCACTTAGTGAGATGCAGTGTTTTTCACCTTTACAAGTTGGGAACTGCGATATCTAATGTGAAAGCGCTTGAAACCGTCGTAATGTTGTAGAAAGCAATGTAAAGTAGCGAGTAAAACGTTTTCTAACGATAGAAGTGCGAAGGTTATGTTAGGTTGAGTTATGTTAGTTTAAGCTACGTAGCGTCGTGAAACCACCAAAAACGACGTCATCTAACGAGATAGTGTTGTTTTATTGCGAGTATTAAACTGCGATAGGTGAAATGTTGTGAAAGCACACAAAACGGCATGAACAAGCCAAATACTGCGTGTTCTACCGTTACAAGTGCGAAACTGCTATATTGTGATATTCTCGGTAAAGCGCATGCAAGTATCGTGAAACCTTAAAGAACGATGTCATTTAGCGAGATACAGCGTTCTGTACTGTAATAGGTTGGTGAGAAACGGTGAGGTCAAGCAAATATCGTAATTGTGAACGAAACAGTGTAATTGAGCGTCTTTAGATACAAGTGCGAATGTTAGGTTAGGTTGATATATCAACCGTCGTAAAACCGCATTAAACAATGTCACTTAGTGAGATGTAGTGTTTTTCAACATTACAAGTCGGGAACTACGATATCTAATGTGAAAGCGCATGAAACCGTCGTAATCTTGTAGAAAACATTGTAAAGTTGCGAGTAAAACGTTTTCTAACGATAGAAGTGCGAAGGTTAGCTTGAGTTATGTTAGTTTAAGCTATGTAGCGTCGTGAGACCACCAAAAAGGACGTCATCTAACGAGATAGTGTTGTTTTATTGCATGTACGAAGCTGCAATAGGTGAAATGTTGTGAAAGTACACAAAACGGCTTGAACAAGCCAGATACTGCGTGTTGTACCGTTACAAGTGCGAAACTGCTATAATGTGATATTCTCGTTAAAGCGCATGCAAGCATCGTGAAACCTTAAAGAACGATGTCATTTAGCGAGATACAGCGTTCTGTACTGCAATAAGTTGGTGAAAAACTGTGAGGTTATGCAAATATCGTAATTGTGAACGAAACAGTGTAATAGAGCGTTTTTCAATACAAGTACGAATGTTAGGTTAGGTTAAGATATGAACCGTCGTAAAACCGCATTAAACAATGTCACTTAGTGAGATGCAGTGTTTTTCACCATTACAAGTCGGGAACTGCGATATCTAATGTGAAAGCGCTTGCAAACGTCGTTAGGTTAGGTTAGGTTAGGTTAGGTTACGTTAGGTTAGGTTTGGTTAGGTTAGGTTAGGTTAGGTTAGGTTATGTTAGGTTAGGTTGGGTTAGGTTAGGTTAGGTTACGTTAGGTCAAGGTATGAACCGTCGTAAAACCGCATTAAACAATGTCACTTAGTGAGATGCAGTGTTTTTCACCTTTACAAGTTGGGAACTGCGATATCTAATGTGAAAGCGCTTGAAACCGTCGTAATGTTGTAAAAAGCAATGTAAAGTAGCGAGTAAAACGTTTTCTAACGATAGAAGTGCGAAGGTTATGTTAGGTTGAGTTATGTTAGTTTAAGCTACGTAGCGTCGGGAAACCACCAAAAACGACGTCATCTAACGAGATAGTGTTGTTTTATTGCGAGTAATAAACTGCGATAGGTGAAATGTTGTGAAAGCACACAAAACGGCATGAACAAGCCAAATACTGCGTGTTCTACCGTTACAAGTGCGAAACTGCTATATTGTGATATTCTCGGTAAAGCGCATGCAAGTATCGTGAAACCTTAAAGAACGATGTCATTTAGCGAGATACAGCGTTCTGTACTGTAATAGGTTGGTGAGAAACGGTGAGGTCAAGCAAATATCGTAATTGTGAACGAAACAGTGTAATTGAGCGTCTTTAGATACAAGTGCGAATGTTAGGTTAGGTTGATATATCAACCGTCGTAAAACCGCATTAAACAACGTCACTTAGTGAGATGTAGTGTTTTTCAACATTACAAGTCGGGAACTACGATATCTAATGTGAAAGCGCATGAAACCGTCGTAATCTTGTAGAAAACATTGTAAAGTTGCGAGTAAAACGTTTTCTAACGATAGAAGTGCGAAGGTTAGGTTAGGTTAGGTTAGTTTAGGCTAGGTAGCGTCGTGAAACTACCAAAAACGACGTCATCTAAAGAGATAGTGTTGTTTTATTGCGAGTATTAAACTGCGATAGGTGAAATGTTGTGAAAGCACACAAAACGGCATGAACAAGCCAAATACTGCGTGTTCTACCGTTACAAGTGCGAAACTGCTATATTGTGATATTCTCGTTAAAGCGCATGCAAGCATCGTGAAACCTTGAAGAACAATGTCATTTAGCGAGATACAGCGTTCTGTACTGCAATAAGTTGGTGAAAAACTGTGAGGTTATGCAAATATCGTAATTGTGAACGAAACAGTGTAATAGAGCGTTTTTCAATACAAGTACGAATGTTAGGTTAGGTTAAGATATGAACCGTCGTAAAACCGCACTAAACAATGTCACTTAGTGAGATGCAGTGTTTTTCACCATTACAAGTCGGGAACTGCGATATCTAATGTGAAAGCGCTTGCAAACGTCGTTAGGTTAGGTTAGGTTAGGTTAGGTTAGGTTACGTTAGGTTAGGTTTGTTTAGGTTAGGTTAGGTTAGGTTAGGTTATGTTAGGTTAGGTTGGGTTAGGTTAGGTTAGGTTACGTTAGGTTAAGGTATGAACCGTCGTAAAACCGCAATAAACAATGTCACTTAGTGAGATGCAGTGTTTTTCACCTTTACAAGTTGGGAACTGCGATTTCTAAGGTGAAAGCGCTTGAAACCGTCGTAATGTTGCAGAAAGCAATGTAAAGTAGCGAGTAAAACGTTTTCTAACGATAGAAATGCGAAGGTTATGTTAGGTTGAGTTATGTTAGTTTAAGCTAGGTAGCGTCGTGAAACCACCAAAAACGACGTCATCTAACAAGATAGTGTTGTTTTATTGCGAGTACGAAACTGCGATAGGTAAAATGTTGTGAAAGCACACAAAACGGCATGAACAAGCCAAATACTGCGTGTTGTACCGTTACAAGTGCGAAACTGCTATGTTTTGACATTCTCGGTAAAGCGCATGCAAGTATCGTGAAACCTTAAAGAACGATGTCATTTAGCGAGATACAGCGTTCTGTACTGTAATAAGTTGGTGAGAAACTGTTAGGTCAAGCAAATATCGTAATTGTGAACGAAACAGTGTAATTGAGCGTCTTTAGATGCAAGTGCGAATGTTAGGTTAGGTTGACATATCAACCGTCGTAAAACCGCATTAAACAATGTCACTTAGTGAGATGTAGTGTTTTTCAACATTACAAGTCGGGAACTACGATATCTAATGTGAAAGCGCATGAAACCGTCGTAATCTTGTAGAAAACATTGTAAAGTTGCGAGTAAAACGTTTTCTAACGATAGAAGTGCGAAGGTTAGGTTATGTTAGGTTAGTTTAAGCTAGGTAGCGTCGTGAAACTACCAAAAACGACGTCATCTAACGAGATAGTGTTGTTTTATAGCGAGTATTAAACTGCGATAGGTGAAATGTTGTGAAAGCACACAAAACGGCATGAACAAGCCAAATACTGCGTGTTCTACCGTTACAAGTGCGAAACTGCTATATTGTGATATTCTCGTTAAAGCGCATGCAAGCATCGTGAAACCTTAAAGAAATATGTCATTTAGCGAGATACAACGTTCTGTACTGCAATAAGTTGGTGAAAAACTGTGAGGTTATGCAAATATCGTAATTGTGAACAAAACAGTGTAATAGAGCGTTTTTAGATACAAGTGCGAATGTTAGGTTAGGTTAAGATATGAACCGTCGTAAAATCGCATTAAACAATGTCAATTAGTGAGATGCAGTGTTTTTCACCATTAAAAGTCGGGAACTGCGATATCTAATGTGAAAGCGCTTGCAACCGTTGTTAGGTTAGGTTAGGTTAGGTTAGGTTAAGTTTTGTTAAGTTAGGTTAGGTTAGGTTAGATTAGGTTAGGTTGGGTTGAGTTGGGTTAGGTTAGGTTAGGTTAGGTTAGGTTAGGTTGGGTTAGGTTAGGTTGGTTAGGTTGGGTTACGTTAGGTTAGGTTACGTTACGTTAGGTTAGGTTAGGTTAGGTTACGTTAGGTTAGGTTAGGTTAGGTAAGGATAATTTGGTTAGGTTAGGTAAGGTTAGGTTAGGTTAGGTTGGGTTGGGTGTTGTTGGGTTGGGTGTTGTTGGGTTGGGTTGGGTTGGGTTAGGTTGGGTTAGGTTAGGTTAGGTTACGTTAGGTTAGGTTAGGTTAGGTTACGTTAGGTTATGTTAGGTTAGGTTAGGTTACGTTAGGTTAGGTTAGGTCAGGTAAGGTTAGGTTACGTTAGAATAGGTTAGGTTAGGTTAGGTTACGTTAGGTTAGGTTAAGTTAGGTTAGGTTAGGTTTGGTTAGGTTAGCTTAGGTTAGGTTAGGTTGGGTTGGGTTGGGTTGGGTTAGGTTAGGTTAGGTTAGGTTAGGTTGGGTTAGGTTAGTTTAGGTTAGGTTAGGTTAGGTTAGGTTGGGTTGGGTTGGGTTAGGTTAGGTTAGGTAAGGTTAGGTTAGGTTAGGTTACGTTAGGTTAAGGTATGAACCGTCGTAAAACCGCATTAAACAATGTCACTTAGTGAGATGCAGTGTTTTTCCCCTTTACAAGTTGGGAACTGTGATATCTAATGTGAAAGCGCTTGAAACCGTCGTAATGTTGTAGAAAGCAATGTAAAGTAGCGAGTAAAACGTTTTCTAACGATAGAAGTGCGAAGGTTATGTTAGGTTGAGTTATGTTAGTTTAAGCTAGGTAGCGTCGTGAAACTACCAAAAACAACGTCATCTAACGAGATAGTGTTGTTTTATTGCGAGTACGAAACTGCGATAGGTGAAATGTTGTGAAAGCACACAAAACGGCATGAACAAGCCAAATACTGCGTGTTGTACCGTTACAAGTGCGAAACTGCTATGTTGTGATATTCTCGTTAAAGCGCATGCAAGCATCGTGAAACCTTAAAGAACGATGTCATTTAGCGAGATACAGCGTTCTGTACTGCAATAAGTTGGTGAAAAACTGTGAGGTTATGCAAATATCCTAATTGTGAACGAAACAGTGTAATAGAGCGTTTTTTAATGCAAGTGCGAATGTTAGGTTAGGTTAAGATATGAACCGTCGTAAAACCGCATTAAACAATGTCACTTAGTGAGATGCAGTGTTTTTCACCATTACAAGTCGGGAACTGCGATATCTAATGTGAAAGCGCTTGCAAACGTCGTTAGGTTAGGTTAGGTTAGGGTAGGTTAGGTTACGTTAGGTTAGGTTAGGTTAGGTTTGGTTAGGTTAGGTTAGGTTAGGTTAGGGATGTTAGGTAAGGTTTGGTTAGGTTATGTTAGGTTAGGTTGGGTTAGGTAAGGTTAGGTTAGGTTAAGATATGAACCGCGCTAAAACCGCATTAAACAATGTCACTTAGTGAGATGCTGTGTTTTTCACCATTACAAGTCGGGAACTGCGATATCTAATGTGAAAGCGCATGAAACCGTCGTAATCTTGTCGAAAACATTGTAAAGTAGCGAATAAAACGTTTTCTAACGATAGAAGTGCGAAGGTTCGGTTAGTTTGAGCTAGGTAGCGTCGTGAAGCCACCAAAAACGATGTCATCTAACGAGATAGTGTTGTTTTATTGCGAGTACGAAACTGCGATAGGTGAAATATTGGGAAAGCACACAAAATGGCAAGAACTAGCGAGATACTGCGTCTTGTGCCGTTACAAGTGCGAAACTGCTTTATTGTGATATTCTCGTTAAAGCGCATGCAA
Organism: Rhipicephalus microplus; assembly: GCF_043290135.1. Taxonomy (NCBI): domain Eukaryota; kingdom Metazoa; phylum Arthropoda; class Arachnida; order Ixodida; family Ixodidae; genus Rhipicephalus; species Rhipicephalus microplus. Next base: position 194,571 of record NW_027464763.1, on the reverse strand, counting down.
GTATCGTGAAACCTTAAAGAACGATGTCATTTAGCGAGATACAGCGTTCTGTACTGTAATAAGTTGGTGAGAAACTGTGAGGTCAAGCAAATATCGTAATTGTGAACGAAACAGTGTAATTGAGCGTCTTTAGATACAAGTGCGAATGTTAGGTTAGGTTGATATATCAACCGTCGTAAAACCGCATTAAACAATGTCACTTAGTGAGATGTAGTGTTTTTCAACATTACAAGTCGGGAACTACGATATTTAATGTGAAAGCGCATGAAACCGTCGTAATCTTGTAGAAAACATTGTAAAGTTGCGAGTAAAACGTTTTCTAACGATAGAAGTGCGAAGGTTAGGTTAGGTTAGGTCAGTTTAAGCTACGTAGCGTCGTGAAACCACCAAAAACGACGTCATCTAACGAGATAGTGTTGTTTTATTGCGAGTATTAAACTGCGATAGGTGAAATGTTGTGAAAGCACACAAAACGGCATGAACAAGCCAAATACTGCGTGTTCTACCGTTACAAGTGCGAAACTGCTATATTGTGATATTCTCGGTAAAGCGCATGCAAGTGTCGTGAAACCTTAAAGAACGATGTCATTTAGCGAGATACAGCGTTCTGTACTGTAATAGGTTGGTGAGAAACGGTGAGGTCAAGCAAATATCGTAATTGTGAACGAAACAGTGTAATTGAGCGTCTTTAGATACAAGTGCGAATGTTAGGTTAGGTTGATATATCAACCGTCGTAAAACCGCATTAAACAATGTCACTTAGTGAGATGTAGTGTTTTTCAACATTACAAGTCGGGAACTACGATATCTAATGTGAAAGCGCATGAAACCGTCGTAATCTTGTAGAAAACATTGTAAAGTTGCGAGTAAAACGTTTTCTAACGATAGAAGTGCGAAGGTTAGCTTGAGTTATGTTAGTTTAAGCTATGTAGCGTCGTGAGACCACCAAAAAGGACGTCATCTAACGAGATAGTGTTGTTTTATTGCATGTACGAAGCTGCAATAGGTGAAATGTTGTGAAAGTACACAAAACGGCTTGAACAAGCCAGATACTGCGTGTTGTACCGTTACAAGTGCGAAACTGCTATAATGTGATATTCTCGTTAAAGCGCATGCAAGCATCGTGAAACCTTAAAGAACGATGTCATTTAGCGAGATACAGCGTTCTGTACTGCAATAAGTTGGTGAAAAACTGTGAGGTTATGCAAATATCGTAATTGTGAACGAAACAGTGTAATAGAGCGTTTTTCAATACAAGTACGAATGTTAGGTTAGGTTAAGATATGAACCGTCGTAAAACCGCATTAAACAATGTCACTTAGTGAGATGCAGTGTTTTTCACCATTACAAGTCGGGAACTGCGATATCTAATGTGAAAGCGCTTGCAAACGTCGTTAGGTTAGGTTAGGTTAGGTTAGGTTACGTTAGGTTAGGTTTGGTTAGGTTAGGTTAGGTTAGGTTAGGTTAGGTTATGTTAGGTTAGGTTGGGTTAGGTTAGGTTAGGTTACGTTAGGTCAAGGTATGAACCGTCGTAAAACCGCATTAAACAATGTCACTTAGTGAGATGCAGTGTTTTTCACCTTTACAAGTTGGGAACTGCGATATCTAATGTGAAAGCGCTTGAAACCGTCGTAATGTTGTAGAAAGCAATGTAAAGTAGCGAGTAAAACGTTTTCTAACGATAGAAGTGCGCAGGTTATGTTAGGTTGAGTTATGTTAGTTTAAGCTACGTAGCGTCGGGAAACCACCAAAAACGACGTCATCTAACGAGATAGTGTTGTTTTATTGCGAGTAATAAACTGCGATAGGTGAAATGTTGTGAAAGCACACAAAACGGCATGAACAAGCCAAATACTGCGTGTTCTACCGTTACAAGTGCGAAACTGCTATATTGTGATATTCTCGGTAAAGCGCATGCAAGTATCGTGAAACCTTAAAGAACGATGTCATTTAGCGAGATACAGCGTTCTGTACTGTAATAGGTTGGTGAGAAACGGTGAGGTCAAGCAAATATCGTAATTGTGAACGAAACAGTGTAATTGAGCGTCTTTAGATACAAGCGCGAATGTTAGGTTAGGTTGATATATCAACCGTCGTAAAACCGCATTAAACAATGTCACTTAGTGAGATGTAGTGTTTTTCAACATTACAAGTCGGGAACTACGATATCTAATGTGAAAGCGCATGAAACCGTCGTAATCTTGTAGAAAACATTGTAAAGTTGCGAGTAAAACGTTTTCTAACGATAGAAGTGCGAAGGTTAGGTTAGGTTAGGTTAGTTTAAGCTAGGTAGCGTCGTGAAACTACCAAAAACGACGTCATCTAACGAGATAGTGTTGTTTTATAGCGAGTATTAAACTGCGATAGGTGAAATGTTGTGAAAGCACACAAAACGGCATGAACAAGCCAAATACTGCGTGTTCTACCGTTACAAGTGGGAAACTGCTATATTGTGATATTCTCGTTAAAGCGCATGCAAGCATCGTGAAACCTTAAAGAACAATGCCATTTAGCGAGATACGGCGTTCTGTACTGCAATAAGTTGGTGAAAAACTGTGAGGTTATGCAAATATCGTAATTGTGAACGAAACAGTGTAATAGAGCGTTTTTCAATACAAGTACGAATGTTAGGTTAGGTTAAGATATGAACCGTCGTAAAACCGCATTAAACAATGTCACTTAGTGAGATGCAGTGTTTTTCACCATTACAAGTCGGGAACTGCGATATCTAATGTGAAAGCGCTTGCAAACGTCGTTAGGTTAGGTTAGGTTAGGTTAGGTTAGGTTACGTTAGGTTAGGTTTGGTTAGGTTAGGTTAGGTTAGGTTATGTTAGGTTAGGTTGGGTTAGGTTAGGTTAGGTTACGTTAGGTCAAGGTATGAACCGTCGTAAAACCGCATTAAACAATGTCACTTAGTGAGATGCAGTGTTTTTCACCTTTACAAGTTGGGAACTGTGATATCTAATGTGAAAGCGCTTGAAACCGTCGTAATGTTGTAGAAAGCAATGTAAAGTAGCGAGTAAAACGTTTTCTAACGATAGAAGTGCGAAGGTTATGTTAGGTTGAGTTATGTTAGTTTAAGCTAGGTAGCGTCGTGAAACTACCAAAAACAACGTCATCTAACGAGATAGTGTTGTTTTATTGCGAGTACGAAACTGCGATAGGTGAAATGTTGTGAAAGCACACAAAACGGCATGAACAAGCCAAATACTGCGTGTTGTACCGTTACAAGTGCGAAACTGCTATGTTGTGATGTTCTCGTTAAAGCGCATGCAAGCATCGTGAAACCTTGAAGAACGATGTCATTTAGCGAGATACAGCGTTCTGTACTGCAATAAGTTGGTGAAAAACTGTGAGGTTATGCAAATATCCTAATTGTGAACGAAACAGTGTAGTAGAGCGTTTTTTAATGCAAGTGCGAATGTTAGGTTAGGTTAAGATATGAACCGTCGTAAAACCGCATTAAACAATGTCACTTAGTGAGATGCAGTGTTTTTCACCATTACAAGTCGGGAACTGCGATATCTAATGTGAAAGCGCTTGCAAACGTCGTTAGGTTAGGTTAGGTTAGGTTAGGTTACGTTAGGTTAGGTTAGGTTAGGTTTGGTTAGGTTAGGTTAGGTTAGGTTAGGGATGTTAGGTAAGGTTTGGTTAGGTTAGGTTAGGTTAGGTTGGGTTAGGTAAGGTTAGGTTAGGTTAAGATATGAACCGCGCTAAAACCGCATTAAACAATGTCACTTAGTGAGATGCTGTGTTTTTCACCATTACAAGTCGGGAACTGCGATATCTAATGTGAAAGCGCATGAAACCGTCGTAATTTTGTAGAAAACATTGTAAAGTAGCGAATAAAACGTTTTCTAACGATAGAAGTGCGAAGGTTCGGTTAGTTTGAGCTAGGTAGCGTCGTGAAGCCACCAAAAACGATGTCATCTAACGAGATAGTGTTGTTTTATTGCGAGTACGAAACTGGGATAGGTGAATAATTGGGAAAGCACACAAAATGGCATGAACTAGCCAGCTACTGCGTCTTGTGCCGTTACAAGTGCGAAACTGCTTTATTGTGATATTCTCGTTAAAGCGCATGCAAGTATCGTGAAACCTTAAAGAACGATGTCATTTAGCGAGATACAGCGTTCTGTACTGTAATAAGTTGGTGAGAAACTGTGAGGTCAAGCAAATATCGTAATTGTGAACGAAACAGTGTAATTGAGCGTACTTAGATACAAGTGCGAATGTTAGGTTAGGTTGAGATATACACCGTCGTAAAACCGCATTAAACAATGTCACTTAGTGAGATGTAGTGTTTTTCAACATTACAAGTCGGGAACTACGATATCTAATGTGAAAGCGCATGAAATCGTCGTAATCTTGTAGAAAACATTGTAAAGTTGCGAGTAAAACGTTTTCTAACGATAGAAGTGCGAAGGTTAGCTTGAGTTATGTTAGTTTAAGCTATGTAGCGTCGTGAGACCACCAAAAAGGACGTCATCTAACGAGATAGTGTTGTTTTATTGCATGTACTAAACTGCAATAGGTGAAATGTTGTGAAAGTACACAAAACGGCTTGAACAAGCCAGATACTGCGTGTTGTACCGTTACAAGTGCGAAACTGCTATAATGTGATATTCTCGTTAAAGCGCATGCAAGCATCGTGAAACCTTAAAGAACGATGTCATTTAGCGAGATACAGCGTTCTGTACTGCAATAAGTTGGTGAAAAACTGTGAGGTTATGCAAATATCGTAATTGTGAACGAAACAGTGTAATAGAGCGTTTTTCAATACAAGTACGAATGTTAGGTTAGGTTAAGATATGAACCGTCGTAAAACCGCATTAAACAATGTCACTTAGTGAGATGCAGTGTTTTTCACCATTACAAGTCGGGAACTGCGATATCTAATGTGAAAGCGCTTGCAAACGTCGTTAGGTTAGGTTAGGTTAGGTTAGGTTAGGTTAGGTTACGTTAGGTTAGGTTTGGTTAGGTTAGGTTAGGTTAGGTTAGGTTAGGTTATGTTAGGTTAGGTTGGGTTAGGTTAGGTTAGGTTACGTTAGGTCAAGGTATGAACCGTCGTAAAACCGCATTAAACAATGTCACTTAGTGAGATGCAGTGTTTTTCACCTTTACAAGTTGGGAACTGCGATATCTAATGTGAAAGCGCTTGAAACCGTCGTAATGTTGTAGAAAGCAATGTAAAGTAGCGAGTAAAACGTTTTCTAACGATAGAAGTGCGAAGGTTATGTTAGGTTGAGTTATGTTAGTTTAAGCTACGTAGCGTCGTGAAACCACCAAAAACGACGTCATCTAACGAGATAGTGTTGTTTTATTGCGAGTATTAAACTGCGATAGGTGAAATGTTGTGAAAGCACACAAAACGGCATGAACAAGCCAAATACTGCGTGTTCTACCGTTACAAGTGCGAAACTGCTATATTGTGATATTCTCGGTAAAGCGCATGCAAGCATCGTGAAACCTTAAAGAACAATGTCATTTAGCGAGATACAGCGTTCTGTACTGCAATAAGTTGGTGAAAAACTGTGAGGTTATGCAAATATCCTAATTGTGAACGAAACAGTGTAATAGAGCGTTTTTTAATGCAAGTGCGAATGTTAGGTTAGGTCAAGATATGAACCGTCGTAAAACCGCATTAAACAATGTCACTTAGTGAGATGCAGTGTTTTTCACCATTACAAGTCGGGAACTGCGATATCTAATGTGAAAGCGCTTGCAAACGTCGTTAGGTTAGGTTAGGTTAGGGTAGGTTAGGTTACGTTAGGTTAGGTTAGGTTAGGTTTGGTTAGGTTAGGTTAGGTTAGGTTAGGGATGTTAGGTAAGGTTTGGTTAGGTTAGGTTAGGTTAGGTTGGGTTAGGTAAGGTTAGATTAGGTTAAGATATGAACCGCGCTAAAACCGCATTAAACAATGTCACTTAGTGAGATGCTGTGTTTTTCACCATTACAAGTCGGGAACTGCGATATCTAATGTGAAAGCGCATGAAACCGTCGTAATCTTGTCGAAAACATTGTAAAGTAGCGAATAAAACGTTTTCTAACGATAGAAGTGCGAAGGTTCGGTTAGTTTGAGCTAGGTAGCGTCGTGAAGCCACCAAAAACGATGTCATCTAACGAGATAGTGTTGTTTTATTGCGAGTACGAAACTGCGATAGGTGAAATATTGGGAAAGCACACAAAATGGCAAGAACTAGCCAGATACTGCGTCTTGTGCCGTTACAAGTGCGAAACTGCTTTATTGTGATATTCTCGTTAAAGCGCATGCAAGTATCGTGAAACCTTAAAGAACGATGTCATTTAGCGAGATACAGCGTTCTGTACTGTAATAAGTTGGTGAGAAACTGTGAGGTCAAGCAAATATCGTAATTGTGAACGAAACAGTGTAATTGAGCGTCTTTAGATACAAGTGCGAATGTTAGGTTAGGTTGATATATCAACCGTCGTAAAACCGCATTAAACAATGTCACTTAGTGAGATGTAGTGTTTTTCAACATTACAAGTCGGGAACTACGATATCTAATGTGAAAGCGCATGAAACCGTCGTAATCTTGTAGAAAACATTGTAAAGTTGCGAGTAAAACGTTTTCTAACGATAGAAGTGCGAAGGTTAGGTTAGGTTAGGTTAGTTTAAGCTACGTAGCGTCGTGAAACCACCAAAAACGACGTCATCTAACGAGATAGTGTTGTTTTATTGCGAGTATTAAACTGCGATAGGTGAAATGTTGTGAAAGCACACAAAACGGCATGAACAAGCCAAATACTGCGTGTTCTACCGTTACAAGTGCGAAACTGCTATATTGTGATATTCTCGGTAAAGCGCATGCAAGTATCGTGAAACCTTAAAGAACGATGTCATTTAGCGAGATACAGCGTTCTGTACTGTAATAAATTGGTGAGAAACGGTGAGGTCAAGCAAATATCGTAATTGTGAACGAAACAGTGTAATTGAGCGTCTTTAGATACAAGTGCGAATGTTAGGTTAGGTTGATATATCAACCGTCGTAAAACCGCATTAAACAATGTCACTTAGTGAGATGTAGTGTTTTTCAACATTACAAGTCGGGAACTACGATATCTAATGTGAAAGCGCATGAAACCGTCGTAATCTTGTAGAAAACATTGTAAAGTTGCGAGTAAAACGTTTTCTAACGATAGAAGTGCGAAGGTTAGCTTGAGTTATGTTAGTTTAAGCTATGTAGCGTCGTGAGACCACCAAAAAGGACGTCATCTAACGAGATAGTGTTGTTTTATTGCATGTACGAAGCTGCAATAGGTGAAATGTTGTGAAAGTACACAAAACGGCTTGAACAAGCCAGATACTGCGTGTTGTACCGTTACAAGTGCGAAACTGCTATAATGTGATATTCTCGTTAAAGCGCATGCAAGCATCGTGAAACCTTAAAGAACGATGTCATTTAGCGAGATACAGCGTTCTGTACTGCAATAAGTTGGTGAAAAACTGTGAGGTTATGCAAATATCGTAATTGTGAACGAAACAGTGTAATAGAGCGTTTTTCAATACAAGTACGAATGTTAGGTTAGGTTAAGATATGAACCGTCGTAAAACCGCATTAAACAATGTCACTTAGTGAGATGCAGTGTTTTTCACCATTACAAGTCGGGAACTGCGATATCTAATGTGAAAGCGCTTGCAAACGTCGTTAGGTTAGGTTAGGTTAGGTTAGGTTAGGTTAGGTTACGTTAGGTTAGGTTTGGTTAGGTTAGGTTAGGTTAGGTTAGGTTAGGTTATGTTAGGTTAGGTTGGGTTAGGTTAGGTTAGGTTACGTTAGGTCAAGGTATGAACCGTCGTAAAACCGCATTAAACAATGTCACTTAGTGAGATGCAGTGTTTTTCACCTTTACAAGTTGGGAACTGCGATATCTAATGTGAAAGCGCTTGAAACCGTCGTAATGTTGTAGAAAGCAATGTAAAGTAGCGAGTAAAACGTTTTCTAACGATAGAAGTGCGAAGGTTATGTTAGGTTGAGTTATGTTAGTTTAAGCTACGTAGCGTCGTGAAACCACCAAAAACGACGTCATCTAACGAGATAGTGTTGTTTTATTGCGAGTATTAAACTGCGATAGGTGAAATGTTGTGAAAGCACACAAAACGGCATGAACAAGCCAAATACTGCGTGTTCTACCGTTACAAGTGCGAAACTGCTATATTGTGATATTCTCGGTAAAGCGCATGCAAGCATCGTGAAACCTTAAAGAACAATGTCATTTAGCGAGATACAGCGTTCTGTACTGCAATAAGTTGGTGAAAAACTGTGAGGTTATGCAAATATCCTAATTGTGAACGAAACAGTGTAATAGAGCGTTTTTTAATGCAAGTGCGAATGTTAGGTTAGGTCAAGATATGAACCGTCGTAAAACCGCATTAAACAATGTCACTTAGTGAGATGCAGTGTTTTTCACCATTACAAGTCGGGAACTGCGATATCTAATGTGAAAGCGCTTGCAAACGTCGTTAGGTTAGGTTAGGTTAGGGTAGGTTAGGTTACGTTAGGTTAGGTTAGGTTAGGTTTGGTTAGGTTAGGTTAGGTTAGGTTAGGGATGTTAGGTAAGGTTTGGTTAGGTTAGGTTAGGTTAGGTTGGGTTAGGTAAGGTTAGATTAGGTTAAGATATGAACCGCGCTAAAACCGCATTAAACAATGTCACTTAGTGAGATGCTGTGTTTTTCACCATTACAAGTCGGGAACTGCGATATCTAATGTGAAAGCGCATGAAACCGTCGTAATCTTGTCGAAAACATTGTAAAGTAGCGAATAAAACGTTTTCTAACGATAGAAGTGCGAAGGTTCGGTTAGTTTGAGCTAGGTAGCGTCGTGAAGCCACCAAAAACGATGTCATCTAACGAGATAGTGTTGTTTTATTGCGAGTACGAAACTGCGATAGGTGAAATATTGGGAAAGCACACAAAATGGCAAGAACTAGCCAGATACTGCGTCTTGTGCCGTTACAAGTGCGAAACTGCTTTATTGTGATATTCTCGTTAAAGCGCATGCAAGTATCGTGAAACCTTAAAGAACGATGTCATTTAGCGAGATACAGCGTTCTGTACTGTAATAAGTTGGTGAGAAACTGTGAGGTCAAGCAAATATCGTAATTGTGAACGAAACAGTGTAATTGAGCGTCTTTAGATACAAGTGCGAATGTTAGGTTAGGTTGATATATCAACCGTCGTAAAACCGCATTAAACAATGTCACTTAGTGAGATGTAGTGTTTTTCAACATTACAAGTCGGGAACTACGATATCTAATGTGAAAGCGCATGAAACCGTCGTAATCTTGTAGAAAACATTGTAAAGTTGCGAGTAAAACGTTTTCTAACGATAGAAGTGCGAAGGTTAGGTTAGGTTAGGTTAGTTTAAGCTACGTAGCGTCGTGAAACCACCAAAAACGACGTCATCTAACGAGATAGTGTTGTTTTATTGCGAGTATTAAACTGCGATAGGTGAAATGTTGTGAAAGCACACAAAACGGCATGAACAAGCCAAATACTGCGTGTTCTACCGTTACAAGTGCGAAACTGCTATATTGTGATATTCTCGGTAAAGCGCATGCAAGTATCGTGAAACCTTAAAGAACGATGTCATTTAGCGAGATACAGCGTTCTGTACTGTAATAAATTGGTGAGAAACGGTGAGGTCAAGCAAATATCGTAATTGTGAACGAAACAGTGTAATTGAGCGTCTTTAGATACAAGTGCGAATGTTAGGTTAGGTTGATATATCAACCGTCGTAAAACCGCATTAAACAATGTCACTTAGTGAGATGTAGTGTTTTTCAACATTACAAGTCGGGAACTACGATATCTAATGTGAAAGCGCATGAAACCGTCGTAATCTTGTAGAAAACATTGTAAAGTTGCGAGTAAAACGTTTTCTAACGATAGAAGTGCGAAGGTTAGCTTGAGTTATGTTAGTTTAAGCTATGTAGCGTCGTGAGACCACCAAAAAGGACGTCATCTAACGAGATAGTGTTGTTTTATTGCATGTACGAAGCTGCAATAGGTGAAATGTTGTGAAAGTACACAAAACGGCTTGAACAAGCCAGATACTGCGTGTTGTACCGTTACAAGTGCGAAACTGCTATAATGTGATATTCTCGTTAAAGCGCATGCAAGCATCGTGAAACCTTAAAGAACGATGTCATTTAGCGAGATACAGCGTTCTGTACTGCAATAAGTTGGTGAAAAACTGTGAGGTTATGCAAATATCGTAATTGTGAACGAAACAGTGTAATAGAGCGTTTTTCAATACAAGTACGAATGTTAGGTTAGGTTAAGATATGAACCGTCGTAAAACCGCATTAAACAATGTCACTTAGTGAGATGCAGTGTTTTTCACCATTACAAGTCGGGAACTGCGATATCTAATGTGAAAGCGCTTGCAAACGTCGTTAGGTTAGGTTAGGTTAGGTTAGGTTACGTTAGGTTAGGTTTGGTTAGGTTAGGTTAGGTTAGGTTAGGTTATGTTAGGTTAGGTTGGGTTAGGTTAGGTTAGGTTACGTTAGGTCAAGGTATGAACCGTCGTAAAACCGCATTAAACAATGTCACTTAGTGAGATGCAGTGTTTTTCACCTTTACAAGTTGGGAACTGCGATATCTAATGTGAAAGCGCTTGAAACCGTCGTAATGTTGTAAAAAGCAATGTAAAGTAGCGAGTAAAACGTTTTCTAACGATAGAAGTGCGAAGGTTATGTTAGGTTGAGTTATGTTAGTTTAAGCTACGTAGCGTCGGGAAACCACCAAAAACGACGTCATCTAACGAGATAGTGTTGTTTTATTGCGAGTAATAAACTGCGATAGGTGAAATGTTGTGAAAGCACACAAAACGGCATGAACAAGCCAAATACTGCGTGTTCTAGCGTTACAAGTGCGAAACTGCTATATTGTGATATTCTCGGTAAAGCGCATGCAAGTATCGTGAAACCTTAAAGAACGATGTCATTTAGCGAGATACAGCGTTCTGTACTGTAATAGGTTGGTGAGAAACGGTGAGGTCAAGCAAATATCGTAATTGTGAACGAAACAGTGTAATTGAGCGTCTTTAGATACAAGTGCGAATGTTAGGTTAGGTTGATATATCAACCGTCGTGAAACCGCATTAAACAATGTCACTTAGTGAGATGTAGTGTTTTTCAACATTACAAGTCGGGAACTACGATATCTAATGTGAAAGCGCATGAAACCGTCGTAATCTTGTAGAAAACATTGTAAAGTTGCGAGTGAAACGTTTTCTAACGATAGAAGTGCGAAGGTTAGGTTAGGTTAGGTTAGTTTAAGCTAGGTAGCGTCGTGAAACTACCAAAAACGACGTCATCTAACGAGATAGTGTTGTTTTATAGCGAGTATTAAACTGCGATAGGTGAAATGTTGTGAAAGCACACAAAACGGCATGAACAAGCCAAATACTGCGTGTTCTACCGTTACAAGTGCGAAACTGCTATATTGTGATATTCTCGTTAAAGCGCATGCAAGCATCGTGAAACCTTAAAGAACAATGCCATTTAGCGAGATACAGCGTTCTGTACTGCAATAAGTTGGTGAAAAACTGTGAGGTTATGCAAATATCGTAATTGTGAACGAAACAGTGTAATAGAGCGTTTTTCAATACAAGTACGAATGTTAGGTTAGGTTAAGATATGAACCGTCGTAAAACCGCATTAAACAATGTCACTTAGTGAGATGCAGTGTTTTTCACCATTACAAGTCGGGAACTGCGATATCTAATGTGAAAGCGCTTGCAAACGTCGTTAGGTTAGGTTAGGTTAGGTTAGGTTAGGTTACGTTAGGTTAGGTTTGGTTAGGTTAGGTTAGGTTAGGTTAGGTTAGGTTATGTTAGGTTAGGTTGGGTTAGGTTAGGTTAGGTTACGTTAGGTCAAGGTATGAACCGTCGTAAAACCGCATTAAACAATGTCACTTAGTGAGATGCAGTGTTTTTCACCTTTACAAGTTGGGAACTGCGATATCTAATGTGAAAGCGCTTGAAACCGTCGTAATGTTGTAGAAAGCAATGTAAAGTAGCGAGTAAAACGTTTTCTAACAATAGAAGTGCGAAGGTTATGTTAGGTTGAGTTATGTTAGTTTAAGCTACGTAGCGTCGTGAAACCACCAATAACGACGTCATCTAACGAGATAGTGTTGTTTTATTGCGAGTATTAAACTGCGATAGGTGAAATGTTGTGAAAGCACACAAAACGGCATGAACAAGCCAAATACTGCGTGTTCTACCGTTACAAGTGCGAAACTGCTATATTGTGATATTCTCGGTAAAGCGCATGCAAGCATCGTGAAACCTTAAAGAACAATGTCATTTAGCGAGATACAGCGTTCTGTACTGCAATAAGTTGGTGAAAAACTGTGAGGTTATGCAAATATCGTAATTGTGAACAAAACAGTGTAATAGAGCCTTTTTAGATACAAGTGCGAATGTTAGGTTAGGTTAAGATATGAACCGTCGTAAAACCGCATTAAACAATGTCAATTAGTGAGATGCAGTGTTTTTCACCATTAAAAGTGGGGAACTGCGATATCTAATGTGAAAGCGCTTGCAACCGTCGTTAGGTTAGGTTAGGTTAGGTTAGGTTTGGTTAGGTTAGGTTAGGTTAGGTTAGGTTAGATTAGGTTAGGTTGGGTTGAGTTGGGTTAGGTTAGGTTAGGTTAGGTTGGGTTAGGTTAGGTTAGGTTAGGTTAGGTTACGTTAGGTTAGGTTAGGTTAGGTTAGGATAATTTGGTTAGGTTAGGTAAGGTTAGGTTAGGTTAGGTTAGGTTAGGTTGGGTTGGGTGTTGTTGGGTTGGGTTGGGTTGGGTTAGGTTGGGTTAGGTTAGGTTAGGTTACGTTAGGTTAGGTTAGGTTACGTTAGGTTAGGTTAGGTTAGGTTACGTTAGGTTAGGTTAGGTCAGGTTAGGTTAGGTTACGTTAGAATAGGTTAGGTTAGGTTAGGTTACGTTAGGTTAGGTTAAGTTAGGTTAGGTTAAGTTTGGTTAGGTTAGGTTGGGTTAGCTTTGGTTAGGTTAGGTTGGGTTGGGTTGGGTTAGGTTGGGTTAGGTTAGGTTAGGTTAGGTTTGGTTAGGTTAGGTTAGGTTAGGTTAGGTTTGGTTAGGTTAGGTTAGGTTAGGTTAGGTTATGTTAGGTTAGGTTGGGTTAGGTTAGGTTAGGTTACGTTAGGTCAAGGTATGAACCGTCGTAAAACCGCATTAAACAATGTCACTTAGTGAGATGCAGTGTTTTTCACCTTTACAAGTTGGGAACTGCGATATCTAATGTGAAATCGCTTGAAACCGTCGTAATGTTGTAGAAAGCAATGTAAAGTAGCGAGTAAAACGTTTTCTAACGATAGAAGTGCGAAGGTTATGTTAGGTTGAGTTATGTTAGTTTAAGCTACGTAGCGTCGGGAAACCACCAAAAACGACGTCATCTAACGAGATAGTGTTGTTTTATTGCGAGTAATAAACTGCGATAGGTGAAATGTTGTGAAAGCACACAAAACGGCATGAACAAGCCAAATACTGCGTGTTCTACCGTTACAAGTGCGAAACTGCTATATTGTGATATTCTCGGTAAAGCGCATGCAAGTATCGTGAAACCTTAAAGAACGATGTCATTTAGCGAGATACAGCGTTCTGTACTGTAATAGGTTGGTGAGAAACGGTGAGGTCAAGCAAATATCGTAATTGTGAACGAAACAGTGTATTTGAGCGTCTTTAGATACAAGTGCGAATGTTAGGTTAGGTTGATATATCAACCGTCGTAAAACCGCATTAAACAATGTCACTTAGTGAGATGTAGTGTTTTTCAACATTACAAGTCGGGAACTACGATATCTAATGTGAAAGCGCATGAAACCGTCGTAATCTTGTAGAAAACATTGTAAAGTTGCGAGTAAAACGTTTTCTAACGATATAAGTGCAAAGGTTAGGTTAGGTTAGGTTAATTTAAGCTAGGTAGCGTCGTGAAACTACCAAAAACGACGTCATCTAACGAGATAGTGTTGTTTTATAGCGAGTATTAAACTGCGATAGGTGAAATGTTGTGAAAGCACACAAAACGGCATGAACAAGCCAAATACTGCGTGTTCTACCGTTACAAGTGCGAAACTGCTATATTGTGATATTCTCGTTAAAGCGCATGCAAGCATCGTGAAACCTTAAAGAACAATGCCATTTAGCGAGATACAGCATTCTGTACTGCAATAAGTTGGTGAAAAACTGTGAGGTTATGCAAATATCGTAATTGTGAACGAAACAGTGTAATAGAGCGTTTTTCAATACAAGTACGAATGTTAGGTTAGGTTAAGATATGAACCGTCGTAAAACCGCATTAAACAATGTCACTTAGTGAGATGCAGTGTTTTTCACCATTACAAGTCGGGAACTGCGATATCTAATGTGAAAGCGCTTGCAAACGTCGTTAGGTTAGGTTAGGTTAGGTTAGGTTAGGTTAGGTTACGTTAGGTTAGGTTTGGTTAGGTTAGGTTAGGTTAGATTAGGTTAGGTTGGGTTGAGTTGGGTTAGGTTAGGTTAGGTTAGGTTGGGTTAGGTTAGGTTAGGTTAGGTTAGGTTACGTTAGGTTAGGTTAGGTTAGGTTAGGTTAGGATAATTTGGTTAGGTTAGGTAAGGTTAGGTTAGGTTAGGTTAGGTTGGGTTGGGTGTTGTTGGGTTGGGTTGGGTTGGGTTAGGTTGGGTTAGGTTAGGTTAGGTTACGTTAGGTTAGGTTAGGTTACGTTAGGTTATGTTAGGTTAGGTTAGGTTACGTTAGGTTAGGTTAGGTCAGGTTAGGTTAGGTTACGTTAGAATAGGTTAGGTTAGGTTAGGTTACGTTAGGTTAGGTTAAGTTAGGTTAGGTTAAGTTTGGTTAGGTTAGGTTAGGTTAGCTTTGGTTAGGTTAGTTTGGGTTGGGTTGGGTTAGGTTGGGTTAGGTTAGGTTAGGTTAGGTTTGGTTAGGTTAGGTTAGGTTTGGTTAGGTTAGGTTAGGTTAGGTTAGGTTATGTTAGGTTAGGTTGGGTTAGGTTAGGTTAGGTTACGTTAGGTCAAGGTATGAACCGTCGTAAAACCGCATTAAACAATGTCACTTAGTGAGATGCAGTGTTTTTCACCTTTACAAGTTGGGAACTGCGATATCTAATGTGAAATCGCTTGAAACCGTCGTAATGTTGTAGAAAGCAATGTAAAGTAGCGAGTAAAACGTTTTCTAACGATAGAAGTGCGAAGGTTATGTTAGGTTGAGTTATGTTAGTTTAAGCTACGTAGCGTCGGGAAACCACCAAAAACGACGTCATCTAACGAGATAGTGTTGTTTTATTGCGAGTAATAAACTGCGATAGGTGAAATGTTGTGAAAGCACACAAAACGGCATGAACAAGCCAAATACTGCGTGTTCTACCGTTACAAGTGCGAAACTGCTATATTGTGATATTCTCGGTAAAGCGCATGCAAGTATCGTGAAACCTTAAAGAACGATGTCATTTAGCGAGATACAGCGTTCTGTACTGTAATAGGTTGGTGAGAAACTGTGAGGTTATGCAAATATCGTAATTGTGAACGAAACAGTGTAATAGAGCGTTTTTCAATACAAGTACGAATATTAGGTTAGGTTAAGATATGAACCGTCGTAAAACCGCATTAAACAATGTCACTTAGTGAGATGCAGTGTTTTTCACCATTACAAGTCGGGAACTGCGATATCTAATGTGAAAGCGCTTGCAAACGTCGTTAGGTTAGGTTAGGTTAGGTTAGGTTAGGTTACGTTAGGTTAGGTTTGGTTAGGTTAGGTTAGGTTAGGTTAGGTTATGTTAGGTTAGGTTGGGTTAGGTTAGGTTAGGTTACGTTAGGTCAAGGTATGAACCGTCGTAAAACCGCATTAAACAATGTCACTTAGTGAGATGCAGTGTTTTTCACCTTTACAAGTTGGGAACTGTGATATCTAATGTGAAAGCGCTTGAAACCGTCGTAATGTTGTAGAAAGCAATGTAAAGTAGCGAGTAAAACGTTTTCTAACGATAGAAGTGCGAAGGTTATGTTAGGTTGAGTTATGTTAGTTTAAGCTAGGTAGCGTCGTGAAACTACCAAAAAAACGTCATCTAACGAGATAGTGTTGTTTTATTGCGAGTACGAAACTGCGATAGGTGAAATGTTGTGAAAGCACACAAAACGGCATGAACAAGCCAAATACTGCGTGTTGTACCGTTACAAGTGCGAAACTGCTATGTTGTGATATTCTCGTTAAAGCGCATGCAAGCATCGTGAAACCTTGAAGAACGATGTCATTTAGCGAGATACAGCGTTCTGTACTGCAATAAGTTGGTGAAAAACTGTGAGGTTATGCAAATATCCTAATTGTGAACGAAACAGTGTAATAGAGCGTTTTTTAATGCAAGTGCGAATGTTAGGTTAGGTTAAGATATGAACCGTCGTAAAACCGCATTAAACAATGTCACTTAGTGAGATGCAGTGTTTTTCACCATTACAAGTCGGGAACTGTGATATCTAATGTGAAAGCGCTTGCAAACGTCGTTAGGTTAGGTTAGGTTAGGTTAGGTTACGTTAGGTTAGGTTAGGTTAGGTTTGGTTAGGTTAGGTTAGGTTAGGTTAGGGATGTTAGGTAAGGTTTGGTTAGGTTAGGTTAGGTTAGGTTGGGTTAGGTAAGGTTAGGTTAGGTTAAGATATGAACCGCGCTAAAACCGCATTAAACAATGTCACTTAGTGAGATGCTGTGTTTTTCACCATTACAAGTCGGGAACTGCGATATCTAATGTGAAAGCGCATGAAACCGTCGTAATCTTGTAGAAAACATTGTAAAGTAGCGAATAAAACGTTTTCTAACGATAGAAGTGCGAAGGTTCGGTTAGTTTGAGCTAGGTAGCGTCGTGAAGCCACCAAAAAAGATGTCATCTAACGAGATAGTGTTGTTTTATTGCGAGTACGAAACTGCGATAGGTGAAATGTTGTGAAAGCACACAAAACGGCATGAACAAGCCAAATACTGCGTGTTCTACCGTTACAAGTGCGAAACTGCTATATTGTGATATTCTCGTTAAAGCGCATGCAAGCATCGTGAAACCTTAAAGAACAATGCCATTTAGCGAGATACAGCGTTCTGTACTGCAATAAGTTGGTGAAAAACTGTGAGGTTATGCAAATATCGTAATTGTGAACGAAACAGTGTAATAGAGCGTTTTTCAATACAAGTACGAATGTTAGGTTAGGTTAAGATATGAACCGTCGTAAAACCGCATTAAACAATGTCACTTAGTGAGATGCAGTGTTTTTCACCATTACAAGTCGGGAACTGCGATATCTAATGTGAAAGCGCTTGCAAACGTCGTTAGGTTAGGTTAGGTTAGGTTAGGTTAGGTTACGTTAGGTTAGGTTTGGTTAGGTTAGGTTAGGTTAGGTTAGGTTAGGTTATGTTAGGTTAGGTTGGGTTAGGTTAGGTTAGGTTACGTTAGGTCAAGGTATGAACCGTCGTAAAACCGCATTAAACAATGTCACTTAGTGAGATGCAGTGTTTTTCACCTTTACAAGTTGGGAACTGCGATATCTAATGTGAAAGCGCTTGAAACCGTCGTAATGTTGTAGAAAGCAATGTAAAGTAGCGAGTAAAACGTTTTCTAACAATAGAAGTGCGAAGGTTATGTTAGGTTGAGTTATGTTAGTTTAAGCTACGTAGCGTCGTGAAACCACCAAAAACGACGTCATCTAACGAGATAGTGTTGTTTTATTGCGAGTATTAAACTGCGATAGGTGAAATGTTGTGAAAGCACACAAAACGGCATGAACAAGCCAAATACTGCGTGTTCTACCGTTACAAGTGCGAAACTGCTATATTGTGATATTCTCGGTAAAGCGCATGCAAGCATCGTGAAACCTTAAAGAACAATGTCATTTAGCGAGATACAGCGTTCTGTACTGCAATAAGTTGGTGAAAAACTGTGAGGTTATGCAAATATCGTAATTGTGAACAAAACAGTGTAATAGAGCGTTTTTAGATACAAGTGCGAATGTTAGGTTAGGTTAAGATATGAACCGTCGTAAAACCGCATTAAACAATGTCAATTAGTGAGATGCAGTGTTTTTCACCATTAAAAGTGGGGAACTGCGATATCTAATGTGAAAGCGCTTGCAACCGTCGTTAGGTTAGGTTAGGTTAGGTTAGGTTTGGTTAGGTTAGGTTAGGTTAGGTTAGGTTAGATTAGGTTAGGTTGGGTTGAGTTGGGTTAGGTTAGGTTAGGTTAGGTTGGGTTAGGTTAGGTTAGGTTAGGTTAGGTTACGTTAGGTTAGGTTAGGTTAGGATAATTTGGTTAGGTTAGGTAAGGTTAGGTTAGGTTAGGTTAGGTTGGGTTGGGTGTTGTTGGGTTGGGTTGGGTTGGGTTAGGTTGGGTTAGGTTAGGTTAGGTTACGTTAGGTTAGGTTAGGTTACGTTAGGTTAGGTTAGGTTAGGTTACGTTAGGTTAGGTTAGGTCAGGTTAGGTTAGGTTACGTTAGAATAGGTTAGGTTAGGTTAGGTTACGTTAGGTTAGGTTAAGTTAGGTTAGGTTAAGTTTGGTTAGGTTAGGTTGGGTTAGCTTTGCTTAGGTTAGGTTGGGTTGGGTTGGGTTAGGTTGGGTTAGGTTAGGTTAGGTTAGGTTTGGTTAGGTTAGGTTAGGTTAGGTTAGGTTTGGTTAGGTTAGGTTAGGTTAGGTTATGTTAGGTTAGGTTGGGTTAGGTTAGGTTAGGTTACGTTAGGTCAAGGTATGAACCGTCGTAAAACCGCATTAAACAATGTCACTTAGTGAGATGCAGTGTTTTTCACCTTTACAAGTTGGGAACTGCGATATCTAATGTGAAATCGCTTGAAACCGTCGTAATGTTGTAGAAAGCAATGTAAAGTAGCGAGTAAAACGTTTTCTAACGATAGAAGTGCGAAGGTTATGTTAGGTTGAGTTATGTTAGTTTAAACTACGTAGCGTCGGGAAACCACCAAAAACGACGTCATCTAACGAGATAGTGTTGTTTTATTGCGAGTAATAAACTGCGATAGGTGAAATGTTGTGAAAGCACACAAAACGGCATGAACAAGCCAAATACTGCGTGTTCTACCGTTACAAGTGCGAAACTGCTATATTGTGATATTCTCGGTAAAGCGCATGCAAGTATCGTGAAACCTTAAAGAACGATGTCATTTAGCGAGATACAGCGTTCTGTACTGTAATAGGTTGGTGAGAAACGGTGAGGTCAAGCAAATATCGTAATTGTGAACGAAACAGTGTATTTGAGCGTCTTTAGATACAAGTGCGAATGTTAGGTTAGGTTGATATATCAACCGTCGTAAAACCGCATTAAACAATGTCACTTAGTGAGATGTAGTGTTTTTCAACATTACAAGTCGGGAACTACGATATCTAATGTGAAAGCGCATGAAACCGTCGTAATCTTGTAGAAAACATTGTAAAGTTGCGAGTAAAACGTTTTCTAACGATATAAGTGCGAAGGTTAGGTTAGGTTAGGTTAATTTAAGCTAGGTAGCGTCGTGAAACTACCAAAAACGACGTCATCTAACGAGATAGTGTTGTTTTATAGCGAGTATTAAACTGCGATAGGTGAAATGTTGTGAAAGCACACAAAACGGCATGAACAAGCCAAATACTGCGTGTTCTACCGTTACAAGTGCGAAACTGCTATATTGTGATATTCTCGTTAAAGCGCATGCAAGCATCGTGAAACCTTAAAGAACAATGCCATTTAGCGAGATACAGCATTCTGTACTGCAATAAGTTGGTGAAAAACTGTGAGGTTATGCAAATATCGTAATTGTGAACGAAACAGTGTAATAGAGCGTTTTTCAATACAAGTACGAATGTTAGGTTAGGTTAAGATATGAACCGTCGTAAAACCGCATTAAACAATGTCACTTAGTGAGATGCAGTGTTTTTCACCATTACAAGTCGGGAACTGCGATATCTAATGTGAAAGCGCTTGCAAACGTCGTTAGGTTAGGTTAGGTTAGGTTAGGTTAGGTTAGGTTAGGTTACGTTAGGTTAGGTTTGGTTTGTTTGTTTGTTTGTTTGTTTATTAATACTGTCAACCCCAGCTGGGGTTTTTACAGGAGTGGAAAACAAATGAAAGAAATGGTCATGAAATGGTTAGGTTAGGTTAGGTTAGATTAGGTTAGGTTGGGTTGAGTTGGGTTAGGTTAGGTTAGGTTAGGTTGGGTTAGGTTAGGTTAGGTTAGGTTAGGTTACGTTAGGTTAGGTTAGGTTAGGTTAGGATAATTTGGTTAGGTTAGGTAAGGTTAGGTTAGGTTAGGTTAGGTTGGGTTGGGTGTTGTTGGGTTGGGTTGGGTTGGGTTAGGTTGGGTTAGGTTAGGTTAGGTTACGTTAGGTTAGGTTAGGTTACGTTAGGTTATGTTAGGTTAGGTTAGGTTACGTTAGGTTAGGTTAGGTCAGGTTAGGTTAGGTTACGTTAGAATAGGTTAGGTTAGGTTAGGTTACGTTAGGTTAGGTTAAGTTAGGTTAGGTTAAGTTTGGTTAGGTTAGGTTAGGTTAGCTTTGGTTAGGTTAGTTTGGGTTGGGTTGGGTTAGGTTGGGTTAGGTTAGGTTAGGTTAGGTTTGGTTAGGTTAGGTTAGGTTTGGTTAGGTTAGGTTAGGTTAGGTTAGGTTATGTTAGGTTAGGTTGGGTTAGGTTAGGTTAGGTTACGTTAGGTCAAGGTATGAACCGTCGTAAAACCGCATTAAACAATGTCACTTAGTGAGATGCAGTGTTTTTCACCTTTACAAGTTGGGAACTGCGATATCTAATGTGAAATCGCTTGAAACCGTCGTAATGTTGTAGAAAGCAATGTAAAGTAGCGAGTAAAACGTTTTCTAACGATAGAAGTGCGAAGGTTATGTTAGGTTGAGTTATGTTAGTTTAAGCTACGTAGCGTCGGGAAACCACCAAAAACGACGTCATCTAACGAGATAGTGTTGTTTTATTGCGAGTAATAAACTGCGATAGGTGAAATGTTGTGAAAGCACACAAAACGGCATGAACAAGCCAAATACTGCGTGTTCTACCGTTACAAGTGCGAAACTGCTATATTGTGATATTCTCGGTAAAGCGCATGCAAGTATCGTGAAACCTTAAAGAACGATGTCATTTAGCGAGATACAGCGTTCTGTACTGTGATAGGTTGGTGAGAAACTGTGAGGTTATGCAAATATCGTAATTGTGAACGAAACAGTGTAATAGAGCGTTTTTCAATACAAGTACGAATATTAGGTTAGGTTAAGATATGAACCGTCGTAAAACCGCATTAAACAATGTCACTTAGTGAGATGCAGTGTTTTTCACCATTACAAGTCGGGAACTGCGATATCTAATGTGAAAGCGCTTGCAAACGTCGTTAGGTTAGGTTAGGTTAGGTTAGGTTAGGTTAGGTTACGTTAGGTTAGGTTTGGTTAGGTTAGGTTAGGTTAGGTTAGGTTATGTTAGGTTAGGTTGGGTTAGGTTAGGTTAGGTTACGTTAGGTCAAGGTATGAACCGTCGTAAAACCGCATTAAACAATGTCACTTAGTGAGATGCAGTGTTTTTCACCTTTACAAGTTGGGAACTGTGATATCTAATGTGAAAGCGCTTGAAACCGTCGTAATGTTGTAGAAAGCAATGTAAAGTAGCGAGTAAAACGTTTTCTAACGATAGAAGTGCGAAGGTTAGGTTAGGTTAGGTTAATTTAAGCTAGGTAGCGTCGTGAAACTACCAAAAACGACGTCATCTAACGAGATAGTGTTGTTTTATAGCGAGTATTAAACTGCGATAGGTGAAATGTTGTGAAAGCACACAAAACGGCATGAACAAGCCAAATACTGCGTGTTCTACCGTTACAAGTGCGAAACTGCTATATTGTGATATTCTCGTTAAAGCGCATGCAAGCATCGTGAAACCTTAAAGAACAATGCCATTTAGCGAGATACAGCATTCTGTACTGCAATAAGTTGGTGAAAAACTGTGAGGTTATGCAAATATCGTAATTGTGAACGAAACAGTGTAATAGAGCGTTTTTCAATACAAGTACGAATGTTAGGTTAGGTTAAGATATGAACCGTCGTAAAACCGCATTAAACAATGTCACTTAGTGAGATGCAGTGTTTTTCACCATTACAAGTCGGGAACTGCGATATCTAATGTGAAAGCGCTTGCAAACGTCGTTAGGTTAGGTTAGGTTAGGTTAGGTTAGGTTACGTTAGGTTAGGTTTGGTTAGGTTAGGTTAGGTTAGATTAGGTTAGGTTGGGTTGAGTTGGGTTAGGTTAGGTTAGGTTAGGTTGGGTTAGGTTAGGTTAGGTTAGGTTAGGTTACGTTAGGTTAGGTTAGGTTAGGTTAGGTTAGGATAATTTGGTTAGGTTAGGTAAGGTTAGGTTAGGTTAGGTTAGGTTGGGTTGGGTGTTGTTGGGTTGGGTTGGGTTAGGTTGGGTTAGGTTAGGTTAGGTTACGTTAGGTTAGGTTAGGTTACGTTAGGTTATGTTAGGTTAGGTTAGGTTACGTTAGGTTAGGTTAGGTCAGGTTAGGTTAGGTTACGTTAGAATAGGTTAGGTTAGGTTAGGTTACGTTAGGTTAGGTTAAGTTAGGTTAGGTTAAGTTTGGTTAGGTTAGGTTAGGTTAGCTTTGGTTAGGTTAGTTTGGGTTGGGTTGGGTTAGGTTGGGTTAGGTTAGGTTAGGTTAGGTTTGGTTAGGTTAGGTTAGGTTTGGTTAGGTTAGGTTAGGTTAGGTTAGGTTATGTTAGGTTAGGTTGGGTTAGGTTAGGTTAGGTTACGTTAGGTCAAGGTATGAACCGTCGTAAAACCGCATTAAACAATGTCACTTAGTGAGATGCAGTGTTTTTCACCTTTACAAGTTGGGAACTGCGATATCTAATGTGAAATCGCTTGAAACCGTCGTAATGTTGTAGAAAGCAATGTAAAGTAGCGAGTAAAACGTTTTCTAACGATAGAAGTGCGAAGGTTATGTTAGGTTGAGTTATGTTAGTTTAAGCTACGTAGCGTCGGGAAACCACCAAAAACGACGTCATCTAACGAGATAGTGTTGTTTTATTGCGAGTAATAAACTGCGATAGGTGAAATGTTGTGAAAGCACACAAAACGGCATGAACAAGCCAAATACTGCGTGTTCTACCGTTACAAGTGCGAAACTGCTATATTGTGATATTCTCGTTAAAGCGCATGCAAGCATCGTGAAACCTTAAAGAACAATGCCATTTAGCGAGATACAGCGTTCTGTACTGCAATAAGTTGGTGAAAAACTGTGAGGTTATGCAAATATCGTAATTGTGAACGAAACAGTGTAATAGAGCGTTTTTCAATACAAGTACGAATGTTAGGTTAGGTTAAGATATGAACCGTCGTAAAACCGCATTAAACAATGTCACTTAGTGAGATGCAGTGTTTTTCACCATTACAAGTCGGGAACTGCGATATCTAATGTGAAAGCGCTTGCAAACGTCGTTAGGTTAGGTTAGGTTAGGTTAGGTTAGGTTACGTTAGGTTAGGTTTGGTTAGGTTAGGTTAGGTTAGGTTAGGTTAGGTTATGTTAGGTTAGGTTGGGTTAGGTTAGGTTAGGTTACGTTAGGTCAAGGTATGAACCGTCGTAAAACCGCATTAAACAATGTCACTTAGTGAGATGCAGTGTTTTTCACCTTTACAAGTTGGGAACTGCGATATCTAATGTGAAATCGCTTGAAACCGTCGTAATGTTGTAGAAAGCAATGTAAAGTAGCGAGTAAAACGTTTTCTAACGATAGAAGTGCGAAGGTTATGTTAGGTTGAGTTATGTTAGTTTAAACTACGTAGCGTCGGGAAACCACCAAAAACGACGTCATCTAACGAGATAGTGTTGTTTTATTGCGAGTAATAAACTGCGATAGGTGAAATGTTGTGAAAGCACACAAAACGGCATGAACAAGCCAAATACTGCGTGTTCTACCGTTACAAGTGCGAAACTGCTATATTGTGATATTCTCGGTAAAGCGCATGCAAGTATCGTGAAACCTTAAAGAACGATGTCATTTAGCGAGATACAGCGTTCTGTACTGTAATAGGTTGGTGAGAAACGGTGAGGTCAAGCAAATATCGTAATTGTGAACGAAACAGTGTATTTGAGCGTCTTTAGATACAAGTGCGAATGTTAGGTTAGGTTGATATATCAACCGTCGTAAAACCGCATTAAACAATGTCACTTAGTGAGATGTAGTGTTTTTCAACATTACAAGTCGGGAACTACGATATCTAATGTGAAAGCGCATGAAACCGTCGTAATCTTGTAGAAAACATTGTAAAGTTGCGAGTAAAACGTTTTCTAACGATATAAGTGCGAAGGTTAGGTTAGGTTAGGTTAATTTAAGCTAGGTAGCGTCGTGAAACTACCAAAAACGACGTCATCTAACGAGATAGTGTTGTTTTATAGCGAGTATTAAACTGCGATAGGTGAAATGTTGTGAAAGCACACAAAACGGCATGAACAAGCCAAATACTGCGTGTTCTACCGTTACAAGTGCGAAACTGCTATATTGTGATATTCTCGTTAAAGCGCATGCAAGCATCGTGAAACCTTAAAGAACAATGCCATTTAGCGAGATACAGCATTCTGTACTGCAATAAGTTGGTGAAAAACTGTGAGGTTATGCAAATATCGTAATTGTGAACGAAACAGTGTAATAGAGCGTTTTTCAATACAAGTACGAATGTTAGGTTAGGTTAAGATATGAACCGTCGTAAAACCGCATTAAACAATGTCACTTAGTGAGATGCAGTGTTTTTCACCATTACAAGTCGGGAACTGCGATATCTAATGTGAAAGCGCTTGCAAACGTCGTTAGGTTAGGTTAGGTTAGGTTAGGTTAGGTTAGGTTAGGTTACGTTAGGTTAGGTTTGGTTAGGTTAGGTTAGGTTAGATTAGGTTAGGTTGGGTTGAGTTGGGTTAGGTTAGGTTAGGTTAGGTTACGTTAGAATAGGTTAGGTTAGGTTAGGTTACGTTAGGTTAGGTTAAGTTAGGTTAGGTTAAGTTTGGTTAGGTTAGGTTAGGTTAGCTTTGGTTAGGTTAGTTTGGGTTGGGTTGGGTTAGGTTGGGTTAGGTTAGGTTAGGTTAGGTTTGGTTAGGTTAGGTTAGGTTTGGTTAGGTTAGGTTAGGTTAGGTTAGGTTATGTTAGGTTAGGTTGGGTTAGGTTAGGTTAGGTTACGTTAGGTCAAGGTATGAACCGTCGTAAAACCGCATTAAACAATGTCACTTAGTGAGATGCAGTGTTTTTCACCTTTACAAGTTGGGAACTGCGATATCTAATGTGAAATCGCTTGAAACCGTCGTAATGTTGTAGAAAGCAATGTAAAGTAGCGAGTAAAACGTTTTCTAACGATAGAAGTGCGAAGGTTATGTTAGGTTGAGTTATGTTAGTTTAAGCTACGTAGCGTCGGGAAACCACCAAAAACGACGTCATCTAACGAGATAGTGTTGTTTTATTGCGAGTAATAAACTGCGATAGGTGAAATGTTGTGAAAGCACACAAAACGGCATGAACAAGCCAAATACTGCGTGTTCTACCGTTACAAGTGCGAAACTGCTATATTGTGATATTCTCGGTAAAGCGCATGCAAGTATCGTGAAACCTTAAAGAACGATGTCATTTAGCGAGATACAGCGTTCTGTACTGTAATAGGTTGGTGAGAAACTGTGAGGTTATGCAAATATCGTAATTGTGAACGAAACAGTGTAATAGAGCGTTTTTTAATGCAAGTGCGAATGTTAGGTTAGGTTAAGATATGAACCGTCGTAAAACCGCATTAAACAATGTCACTTAGTGAGATGCAGTGTTTTTCACCATTACAAGTCGGGAACTGTGATATCTAATGTGAAAGCGCTTGCAAACGTCGTTAGGTTAGGTTAGGTTAGGTTAGGTTACGTTAGGTTAGGTTAGGTTAGGTTTGGTTAGGTTAGGTTAGGTTAGGTTAGGGATGTTAGGTAAGGTTTGGTTAGGTTAGGTTAGGTTAGGTTGGGTTAGGTAAGGTTAGGTTAGGTTACGTTAGGTCAAGGTATGAACCGTCGTAAAACCGCATTAAACAATGTCACTTAGTGAGATGCAGTGTTTTTCACCTTTACAAGTTGGGAACTGTGATATCTAATGTGAAAGCGCTTGAAACCGTCGTAATGTTGTAGAAAGCAATGTAAAGTAGCGAGTAAAACGTTTTCTAACGATAGAAGTGCGAAGGTTATGTTAGGTTGAGTTATGTTAGTTTAAGCTAGGTAGCGTCGTGAAACTACCAAAAAAACGTCATCTAACGAGATAGTGTTGTTTTATTGCGAGTACGAAACTGCGATAGGTGAAATGTTGTGAAAGCACACAAAACGGCATGAACAAGCCAAATACTGCGTGTTGTACCGTTACAAGTGCGAAACTGCTATGTTGTGATATTCTCGTTAAAGCGCATGCAAGCATCGTGAAACCTTGAAGAACGATGTCATTTAGCGAGATACAGCGTTCTGTACTGCAATAAGTTGGTGAAAAACTGTGAGGTTATGCAAATATCCTAATTGTGAACGAAACAGTGTAATAGAGCGTTTTTTAATGCAAGTGCGAATGTTAGGTTAGGTTAAGATATGAACCGTCGTAAAACCGCATTAAACAATGTCACTTAGTGAGATGCAGTGTTTTTCACCATTACAAGTCGGGAACTGTGATATCTAATGTGAAAGCGCTTGCAAACGTCGTTAGGTTAGGTTAGGTTAGGTTAGGTTACGTTAGGTTAGGTTAGGTTAGGTTTGGTTAGGTTAGGTTAGGTTAGGTTAGGGATGTTAGGTAAGGTTTGGTTAGGTTAGGTTAGGTTAGGTTGGGTTAGGTAAGGTTAGGTTAGGTTAAGATATGAACCGCGCTAAAACCGCATTAAACAATGTCACTTAGTGAGATGCTGTGTTTTTCACCATTACAAGTCGGGAACTGCGATATCTAATGTGAAAGCGCATGAAACCGTCGTAATCTTGTAGAAAACATTGTAAAGTAGCGAATAAAACGTTTTCTAACGATAGAAGTGCGAAGGTTCGGTTAGTTTGAGCTAGGTAGCGTCGTGAAGCCACCAAAAAAGATGTCATCTAACGAGATAGTGTTGTTTTATTGCGAGTACGAAACTGCGATAGGTGAAATGTTGTGAAAGCACACAAAACGGCATGAACAAGCCAAATACTGCGTGTTCTACCGTTACAAGTGCGAAACTGCTATATTGTGATATTCTCGTTAAAGCGCATGCAAGCATCGTGAAACCTTAAAGAACAATGCCATTTAGCGAGATACAGCGTTCTGTACTGCAATAAGTTGGTGAAAAACTGTGAGGTTATGCAAATATCGTAATTGTGAACGAAACAGTGTAATAGAGCGTTTTTCAATACAAGTACGAATGTTAGGTTAGGTTAAGATATGAACCGTCGTAAAACCGCATTAAACAATGTCACTTAGTGAGATGCAGTGTTTTTCACCATTACAAGTCGGGAACTGCGATATCTAATGTGAAAGCGCTTGCAAACGTCGTTAGGTTAGGTTAGGTTAGGTTAGGTTAGGTTACGTTAGGTTAGGTTTGGTTAGGTTAGGTTAGGTTAGGTTAGGTTAGGTTATGTTAGGTTAGGTTGGGTTAGGTTAGGTTAGGTTACGTTAGGTCAAGGTATGAACCGTCGTAAAACCGCATTAAACAATGTCACTTAGTGAGATGCAGTGTTTTTCACCTTTACAAGTTGAGAACTGCGATATCTAATGTGAAAGCGCTTGAAACCGTCGTAATGTTGTAGAAAGCAATGTAAAGTAGCGAGTAAAACGTTTTCTAACAATAGAAGTGCGAAGGTTATGTTAGGTTGAGTTATGTTAGTTTAAGCTACGTAGCGTCGTGAAACCACCAAAAACGACGTCATCTAACGAGATAGTGTTGTTTTATTGCGAGTATTAAACTGCGATAGGTGAAATGTTGTGAAAGCACACAAAACGGCATGAACAAGCCAAATACTGCGTGTTCTACCGTTACAAGTGCGAAACTGCTATATTGTGATATTCTCGGTAAAGCGCATGCAAGCATCGTGAAACCTTAAAGAACAATGTCATTTAGCGAGATACAGCGTTCTGTACTGCAATAAGTTGGTGAAAAACTGTGAGGTTATGCAAATATCGTAATTGTGAACAAAACAGTGTAATAGAGCGTTTTTAGATACAAGTGCGAATGTTAGGTTAGGTTAAGATATGAACCGTCGTAAAACCGCATTAAACAATGTCAATTAGTGAGATGCAGTGTTTTTCACCATTAAAAGTGGGGAACTGCGATATCTAATGTGAAAGCGCTTGCAACCGTCGTTAGGTTAGGTTAGGTTAGGTTAGGTTTGGTTAGGTTAGGTTAGGTTAGGTTAGGTTAGATTAGGTTAGGTTGGGTTGAGTTGGGTTAGGTTAGGTTAGGTTAGGTTGGGTTAGGTTAGGTTAGGTTAGGTTAGGTTACGTTAGGTTAGGTTAGGTTAGGTTAGGATAATTTGGTTAGGTTAGGTAAGGTTAGGTTAGGTTAGGTTAGGTTGGGTTGGGTGTTGTTGGGTTGGGTTGGGTTGGGTTAGGTTGGGTTAGGTTAGGTTAGGTTACGTTAGGTTAGGTTAGGTTACGTTAGGTTAGGTTAGGTTAGGTTACGTTAGGTTAGGTTAGGTCAGGTTAGGTTAGGTTACGTTAGAATAGGTTAGGTTAGGTTAGGTTACGTTAGGTTAGGTTAAGTTAGGTTAGGTTAAGTTTGGTTAGGTTAGGTTGGGTTAGCTTTGCTTAGGTTAGGTTGGGTTGGGTTGGGTTAGGTTGGGTTAGGTTAGGTTAGGTTAGGTTTGGTTAGGTTAGGTTAGGTTAGGTTAGGTTTGGTTAGGTTAGGTTAGGTTAGGTTATGTTAGGTTAGGTTGGGTTAGGTTAGGTTAGGTTACGTTAGGTCAAGGTATGAACCGTCGTAAAACCGCATTAAACAATGTCACTTAGTGAGATGCAGTGTTTTTCACCTTTACAAGTTGGGAACTGCGATATCTAATGTGAAATCGCTTGAAACCGTCGTAATGTTGTAGAAAGCAATGTAAAGTAGCGAGTAAAACGTTTTCTAACGATAGAAGTGCGAAGGTTATGTTAGGTTGAGTTATGTTAGTTTAAACTACGTAGCGTCGGGAAACCACCAAAAACGACGTCATCTAACGAGATAGTGTTGTTTTATTGCGAGTAATAAACTGCGATAGGTGAAATGTTGTGAAAGCACACAAAACGGCATGAACAAGCCAAATACTGCGTGTTCTACCGTTACAAGTGCGAAACTGCTATATTGTGATATTCTCGGTAAAGCGCATGCAAGTATCGTGAAACCTTAAAGAACGATGTCATTTAGCGAGATACAGCGTTCTGTACTGTAATAGGTTGGTGAGAAACGGTGAGGTCAAGCAAATATCGTAATTGTGAACGAAACAGTGTATTTGAGCGTCTTTAGATACAAGTGCGAATGTTAGGTTAGGTTGATATATCAACCGTCGTAAAACCGCATTAAACAATGTCACTTAGAGAGATGTAGTGTTTTTCAACATTACAAGTCGGGAACTACGATATCTAATGTGAAAGCGCATGAAACCGTCGTAATCTTGTAGAAAACATTGTAAAGTTGCGAGTAAAACGTTTTCTAACGATATAAGTGCGAAGGTTAGGTTAGGTTAGGTTAATTTAAGCTAGGTAGCGTCGTGAAACTACCAAAAACGACGTCATCTAACGAGATAGTGTTGTTTTATAGCGAGTATTAAACTGCGATAGGTGAAATGTTGTGAAAGCACACAAAACGGCATGAACAAGCCAAATACTGCGTGTTCTACCGTTACAAGTGCGAAACTGCTATATTGTGATATTCTCGTTAAAGCGCATGCAAGCATCGTGAAACCTTAAAGAACAATGCCATTTAGCGAGATACAGCATTCTGTACTGCAATAAGTTGGTGAAAAACTGTGAGGTTATGCAAATATCGTAATTGTGAACGAAACAGTGTAATAGAGCGTTTTTCAATACAAGTACGAATGTTAGGTTAGGTTAAGATATGAACCGTCGTAAAACCGCATTAAACAATGTCACTTAGTGAGATGCAGTGTTTTTCACCATTACAAGTCGGGAACTGCGATATCTAATGTGAAAGCGCTTGCAAACGTCGTTAGGTTAGGTTAGGTTAGGTTAGGTTAGGTTAGGTTAGGTTACGTTAGGTTAGGTTTGGTTTGTTTGTTTGTTTGTTTGTTTATTAATACTGTCAACCCCAGCTGGGGTTTTTACAGGAGTGGAAAACAAATGAAAGAAATGGTCATGAAATGGTTAGGTTAGGTTAGGTTAGATTAGGTTAGGTTGGGTTGAGTTGGGTTAGGTTAGGTTAGGTTAGGTTGGGTTAGGTTAGGTTAGGTTAGGTTAGGTTACGTTAGGTTAGGTTAGGTTAGGTTAGGATAATTTGGTTAGGTTAGGTAAGGTTAGGTTAGGTTAGGTTAGGTTGGGTTGGGTGTTGTTGGGTTGGGTTGGGTTGGGTTAGGTTGGGTTAGGTTAGGTTAGGTTACGTTAGGTTAGGTTAGGTTACGTTAGGTTATGTTAGGTTAGGTTAGGTTACGTTAGGTTAGGTTAGGTCAGGTTAGGTTAGGTTACGTTAGAATAGGTTAGGTTAGGTTAGGTTACGTTAGGTTAGGTTAAGTTAGGTTAGGTTAAGTTTGGTTAGGTTAGGTTAGGTTAGCTTTGGTTAGGTTAGTTTGGGTTGGGTTGGGTTAGGTTGGGTTAGGTTAGGTTAGGTTAGGTTTGGTTAGGTTAGGTTAGGTTTGGTTAGGTTAGGTTAGGTTAGGTTAGGTTATGTTAGGTTAGGTTGGGTTAGGTTAGGTTAGGTTACGTTAGGTCAAGGTATGAACCGTCGTAAAACCGCATTAAACAATGTCACTTAGTGAGATGCAGTGTTTTTCACCTTTACAAGTTGGGAACTGCGATATCTAATGTGAAATCGCTTGAAACCGTCGTAATGTTGTAGAAAGCAATGTAAAGTAGCGAGTAAAACGTTTTCTAACGATAGAAGTGCGAAGGTTATGTTAGGTTGAGTTATGTTAGTTTAAGCTACGTAGCGTCGGGAAACCACCAAAAACGACGTCATCTAACGAGATAGTGTTGTTTTATTGCGAGTAATAAACTGCGATAGGTGAAATGTTGTGAAAGCACACAAAACGGCATGAACAAGCCAAATACTGCGTGTTCTACCGTTACAAGTGCGAAACTGCTATATTGTGATATTCTCGGTAAAGCGCATGCAAGTATCGTGAAACCTTAAAGAACGATGTCATTTAGCGAGATACAGCGTTCTGTACTGTGATAGGTTGGTGAGAAACTGTGAGGTTATGCAAATATCGTAATTGTGAACGAAACAGTGTAATAGAGCGTTTTTCAATACAAGTACGAATATTAGGTTAGGTTAAGATATGAACCGTCGTAAAACCGCATTAAACAATGTCACTTAGTGAGATGCAGTGTTTTTCACCATTACAAGTCGGGAACTGCGATATCTAATGTGAAAGCGCTTGCAAACGTCGTTAGGTTAGGTTAGGTTAGGTTAGGTTAGGTTAGGTTACGTTAGGTTAGGTTTGGTTAGGTTAGGTTAGGTTAGGTTAGGTTATGTTAGGTTAGGTTGGGTTAGGTTAGGTTAGGTTACGTTAGGTCAAGGTATGAACCGTCGTAAAACCGCATTAAACAATGTCACTTAGTGAGATGCAGTGTTTTTCACCTTTACAAGTTGGGAACTGTGATATCTAATGTGAAAGCGCTTGAAACCGTCGTAATGTTGTAGAAAGCAATGTAAAGTAGCGAGTAAAACGTTTTCTAACGATAGAAGTGCGAAGGTTAGGTTAGGTTAGGTTAATTTAAGCTAGGTAGCGTCGTGAAACTACCAAAAACGACGTCATCTAACGAGATAGTGTTGTTTTATAGCGAGTATTAAACTGCGATAGGTGAAATGTTGTGAAAGCACACAAAACGGCATGAACAAGCCAAATACTGCGTGTTCTACCGTTACAAGTGCGAAACTGCTATATTGTGATATTCTCGTTAAAGCGCATGCAAGCATCGTGAAACCTTAAAGAACAATGCCATTTAGCGAGATACAGCATTCTGTACTGCAATAAGTTGGTGAAAAACTGTGAGGTTATGCAAATATCGTAATTGTGAACGAAACAGTGTAATAGAGCGTTTTTCAATACAAGTACGAATGTTAGGTTAGGTTAAGATATGAACCGTCGTAAAACCGCATTAAACAATGTCACTTAGTGAGATGCAGTGTTTTTCACCATTACAAGTCGGGAACTGCGATATCTAATGTGAAAGCGCTTGCAAACGTCGTTAGGTTAGGTTAGGTTAGGTTAGGTTAGGTTAGGTTACGTTAGGTTAGGTTTGGTTAGGTTAGGTTAGGTTAGATTAGGTTAGGTTGGGTTGAGTTGGGTTAGGTTAGGTTAGGTTAGGTTGGGTTAGGTTAGGTTAGGTTAGGTTAGGTTACGTTAGGTTAGGTTAGGTTAGGTTAGGTTAGGATAATTTGGTTAGGTTAGGTAAGGTTAGGTTAGGTTAGGTTAGGTTGGGTTGGGTGTTGTTGGGTTGGGTTGGGTTAGGTTGGGTTAGGTTAGGTTAGGTTACGTTAGGTTAGGTTAGGTTACGTTAGGTTATGTTAGGTTAGGTTAGGTTACGTTAGGTTAGGTTAGGTCAGGTTAGGTTAGGTTACGTTAGAATAGGTTAGGTTAGGTTAGGTTACGTTAGGTTAGGTTAAGTTAGGTTAGGTTAAGTTTGGTTAGGTTAGGTTAGGTTAGCTTTGGTTAGGTTAGTTTGGGTTGGGTTGGGTTAGGTTGGGTTAGGTTAGGTTAGGTTAGGTTTGGTTAGGTTAGGTTAGGTTTGGTTAGGTTAGGTTAGGTTAGGTTAGGTTATGTTAGGTTAGGTTGGGTTAGGTTAGGTTAGGTTACGTTAGGTCAAGGTATGAACCGTCGTAAAACCGCATTAAACAATGTCACTTAGTGAGATGCAGTGTTTTTCACCTTTACAAGTTGGGAACTGCGATATCTAATGTGAAATCGCTTGAAACCGTCGTAATGTTGTAGAAAGCAATGTAAAGTAGCGAGTAAAACGTTTTCTAACGATAGAAGTGCGAAGGTTATGTTAGGTTGAGTTATGTTAGTTTAAGCTACGTAGCGTCGGGAAACCACCAAAAACGACGTCATCTAACGAGATAGTGTTGTTTTATTGCGAGTAATAAACTGCGATAGGTGAAATGTTGTGAAAGCACACAAAACGGCATGAACAAGCCAAATACTGCGTGTTCTACCGTTACAAGTGCGAAACTGCTATATTGTGATATTCTCGTTAAAGCGCATGCAAGCATCGTGAAACCTTAAAGAACAATGCCATTTAGCGAGATACAGCGTTCTGTACTGCAATAAGTTGGTGAAAAACTGTGAGGTTATGCAAATATCGTAATTGTGAACGAAACAGTGTAATAGAGCGTTTTTCAATACAAGTACGAATGTTAGGTTAGGTTAAGATATGAACCGTCGTAAAACCGCATTAAACAATGTCACTTAGTGAGATGCAGTGTTTTTCACCATTACAAGTCGGGAACTGCGATATCTAATGTGAAAGCGCTTGCAAACGTCGTTAGGTTAGGTTAGGTTAGGTTAGGTTAGGTTACGTTAGGTTAGGTTTGGTTAGGTTAGGTTAGGTTAGGTTAGGTTATGTTAGGTTAGGTTGGGTTAGGTTAGGTTAGGTTACGTTAGGTCAAGGTATGAACCGTCGTAAAACCGCATTAAACAATGTCACTTAGTGAGATGCAGTGTTTTTCACCTTTACAAGTTGGGAACTGCGATATCTAATGTGAAAGCGCTTGAAACCGTCGTAATGTTGTAGAAAGCAATGTAAAGTAGCGAGTAAAACGTTTTCTAACAATAGAAGTGCGAAGGTTATGTTAGGTTGAGTTATGTTAGTTTAAGCTACGTAGCGTCGTGAAACCACCAAAAACGACGTCATCTAACGAGATAGTGTTGTTTTATTGCGAGTATTAAACTGCGATAGGTGAAATGTTGTGAAAGCACACAAAACGGCATGAACAAGCCAAATACTGCGTGTTCTACCGTTACAAGTGCGAAACTGCTATATTGTGATATTCTCGGTAAAGCGCATGCAAGCATCGTGAAACCTTAAAGAACAATGTCATTTAGCGAGATACAGCGTTCTGTACTGCAATAAGTTGGTGAAAAACTGTGAGGTTATGCAAATATCGTAATTGTGAACAAAACAGTGTAATAGAGCGTTTTTAGATACAAGTGCGAATGTTAGGTTAGGTTAAGATATGAACCGTCGTAAAACCGCATTAAACAATGTCAATTAGTGAGATGCAGTGTTTTTCACCATTAAAAGTGGGGAACTGCGATATCTAATGTGAAAGCGCTTGCAACCGTCGTTAGGTTAGGTTAGGTTAGGTTAGGTTTGGTTAGGTTAGGTTAGGTTAGGTTAGGTTAGATTAGGTTAGGTTGGGTTGAGTTGGGTTAGGTTAGGTTAGGTTAGGTTGGGTTAGGTTAGGTTAGGTTAGGTTAGGTTACGTTAGGTTAGGTTAGGTTAGGTTAGGATAATTTGGTTAGGTTAGGTAAGGTTAGGTTAGGTTAGGTTAGGTTGGGTTGGGTGTTGTTGGGTTGGGTTGGGTTGGGTTAGGTTGGGTTAGGTTAGGTTAGGTTACGTTAGGTTAGGTTAGGTTACGTTAGGTTAGGTTAGGTTAGGTTACGTTAGGTTAGGTTAGGTCAGGTTAGGTTAGGTTACGTTAGAATAGGTTAGGTTAGGTTAGGTTACGTTAGGTTAGGTTAAGTTAGGTTAGGTTAAGTTTGGTTAGGTTAGGTTGGGTTAGCTTTGCTTAGGTTAGGTTGGGTTGGGTTGGGTTAGGTTGGGTTAGGTTAGGTTAGGTTAGGTTTGGTTAGGTTAGGTTAGGTTAGGTTAGGTTTGGTTAGGTTAGGTTAGGTTAGGTTATGTTAGGTTAGGTTGGGTTAGGTTAGGTTAGGTTACGTTAGGTCAAGGTATGAACCGTCGTAAAACCGCATTAAACAATGTCACTTAGTGAGATGCAGTGTTTTTCACCTTTACAAGTTGGGAACTGCGATATCTAATGTGAAATCGCTTGAAACCGTCGTAATGTTGTAGAAAGCAATGTAAAGTAGCGAGTAAAACGTTTTCTAACGATAGAAGTGCGAAGGTTATGTTAGGTTGAGTTATGTTAGTTTAAACTACGTAGCGTCGGGAAACCACCAAAAACGACGTCATCTAACGAGATAGTGTTGTTTTATTGCGAGTAATAAACTGCGATAGGTGAAATGTTGTGAAAGCACACAAAACGGCATGAACAAGCCAAATACTGCGTGTTCTACCGTTACAAGTGCGAAACTGCTATATTGTGATATTCTCGGTAAAGCGCATGCAAGTATCGTGAAACCTTAAAGAACGATGTCATTTAGCGAGATACAGCGTTCTGTACTGTAATAGGTTGGTGAGAAACGGTGAGGTCAAGCAAATATCGTAATTGTGAACGAAACAGTGTATTTGAGCGTCTTTAGATACAAGTGCGAATGTTAGGTTAGGTTGATATATCAACCGTCGTAAAACCGCATTAAACAATGTCACTTAGTGAGATGTAGTGTTTTTCAACATTACAAGTCGGGAACTACGATATCTAATGTGAAAGCGCATGAAACCGTCGTAATCTTGTAGAAAACATTGTAAAGTTGCGAGTAAAACGTTTTCTAACGATATAAGTGCGAAGGTTAGGTTAGGTTAGGTTAATTTAAGCTAGGTAGCGTCGTGAAACTACCAAAAACGACGTCATCTAACGAGATAGTGTTGTTTTATAGCGAGTATTAAACTGCGATAGGTGAAATGTTGTGAAAGCACACAAAACGGCATGAACAAGCCAAATACTGCGTGTTCTACCGTTACAAGTGCGAAACTGCTATATTGTGATATTCTCGTTAAAGCGCATGCAAGCATCGTGAAACCTTAAAGAACAATGCCATTTAGCGAGATACAGCATTCTGTACTGCAATAAGTTGGTGAAAAACTGTGAGGTTATGCAAATATCGTAATTGTGAACGAAACAGTGTAATAGAGCGTTTTTCAATACAAGTACGAATGTTAGGTTAGGTTAAGATATGAACCGTCGTAAAACCGCATTAAACAATGTCACTTAGTGAGATGCAGTGTTTTTCACCATTACAAGTCGGGAACTGCGATATCTAATGTGAAAGCGCTTGCAAACGTCGTTAGGTTAGGTTAGGTTAGGTTAGGTTAGGTTAGGTTAGGTTACGTTAGGTTAGGTTTGGTTAGGTTAGGTTAGGTTAGATTAGGTTAGGTTGGGTTGAGTTGGGTTAGGTTAGGTTAGGTTAGGTTACGTTAGAATAGGTTAGGTTAGGTTAGGTTACGTTAGGTTAGGTTAAGTTAGGTTAGGTTAAGTTTGGTTAGGTTAGGTTAGGTTAGCTTTGGTTAGGTTAGTTTGGGTTGGGTTGGGTTAGGTTGGGTTAGGTTAGGTTAGGTTAGGTTTGGTTAGGTTAGGTTAGGTTTGGTTAGGTTAGGTTAGGTTAGGTTAGGTTATGTTAGGTTAGGTTGGGTTAGGTTAGGTTAGGTTACGTTAGGTCAAGGTATGAACCGTCGTAAAACCGCATTAAACAATGTCACTTAGTGAGATGCAGTGTTTTTCACCTTTACAAGTTGGGAACTGCGATATCTAATGTGAAATCGCTTGAAACCGTCGTAATGTTGTAGAAAGCAATGTAAAGTAGCGAGTAAAACGTTTTCTAACGATAGAAGTGCGAAGGTTATGTTAGGTTGAGTTATGTTAGTTTAAGCTACGTAGCGTCGGGAAACCACCAAAAACGACGTCATCTAACGAGATAGTGTTGTTTTATTGCGAGTAATAAACTGCGATAGGTGAAATGTTGTGAAAGCACACAAAACGGCATGAACAAGCCAAATACTGCGTGTTCTACCGTTACAAGTGCGAAACTGCTATATTGTGATATTCTCGGTAAAGCGCATGCAAGTATCGTGAAACCTTAAAGAACGATGTCATTTAGCGAGATACAGCGTTCTGTACTGTAATAGGTTGGTGAGAAACTGTGAGGTTATGCAAATATCGTAATTGTGAACGAAACAGTGTAATAGAGCGTTTTTCAATACAAGTACGAATATTAGGTTAGGTTAAGATATGAACCGTCGTAAAACCGCATTAAACAATGTCACTTAGTGAGATGCAGTGTTTTTCACCATTACAAGTCGGGAACTGCGATATCTAATGTGAAAGCGCTTGCAAACGTCGTTAGGTTAGGTTAGGTTAGGTTAGGTTAGGTTACGTTAGGTTAGGTTTGGTTAGGTTAGGTTAGGTTAGGTTAGGTTATGTTAGGTTAGGTTGGGTTAGGTTAGGTTAGGTTACGTTAGGTCAAGGTATGAACCGTCGTAAAACCGCATTAAACAATGTCACTTAGTGAGATGCAGTGTTTTTCACCTTTACAAGTTGGGAACTGTGATATCTAATGTGAAAGCGCT
Source organism: Rhipicephalus microplus (assembly GCF_043290135.1). NCBI lineage: Eukaryota > Metazoa > Arthropoda > Arachnida > Ixodida > Ixodidae > Rhipicephalus > Rhipicephalus microplus. The sequence continues at coordinate 156,974 of NW_027464763.1, read as the reverse complement.
TGAAACCGTCGTAATGTTGTAGAAAGCAATGTAAAGTAGCGAGTAAAACGTTTTCTAACGATAGAAGTGCGAAGGTTATGTTAGGTTGAGTTATGTTAGTTTAAGCTAGGTAGCGTCGTGAAACTACCAAAAAAACGTCATCTAACGAGATAGTGTTGTTTTATTGCGAGTACGAAACTGCGATAGGTGAAATGTTGTGAAAGCACACAAAACGGCTTGAACAAGCCAAATACTGCGTGTTGTACCGTTACAAGTGCGAAACTGCTATGTTGTGATATTCTCGTTAAAGCGCATGCAAGCATCGTGAAACCTTGAAGAACGATGTCATTTTGCGAGATACAGCGTTCTGTACTGCAATAAGTTGGTGAAAAACTGTGAGGTTATGCAAATATCCTAATTGTGAACGAAACAGTGTAATAGAGCGTTTTTAATACAAGTGCGAATGTTAGGTTAGGTTAAGATATGAACCGTCGTAAAACCGCATTAAACAATGTCACTTAGTGAGATGCAGTGTTTTTCACCATTACAAGTCGGGAACTGCGATATCTAATGTGAAAGCGCTTGAAAACGTCGTTAGGTTAGGTTAGGTTAGGTTAGGTTAGGTTTGGTTAGGTTAGGTTAGGTTAAGTTAGGTTAGGGTATGTTAGGTAAGGTTTGGTTAGGTTAGGTTAGGTTAGGTTGGGTTAGGTAAGGTTAGGTTAGGTTAAGATATGAACCGCGCTAAAACCGCATTAAACAATGTCACTTAGTGAGATGCTGTGTTTTTCACCATTAAGAGTCGGGAACTGCGATATCTAATGTGAAAGCGCATGAAACCGTCGTAATCTTGTAGAAAACATTGTAAAGTAGCGAATAAAACGTTGTCTAACGATAGAAGTGCGAAGGTTCGGTTAGTTTGAGCTAGGTAGCGTCGTGAAACCACCAAAAACGATGTCATCTAACGAGACAGTGTTGTTTTATTGCGAGTACGAAACTGCGATAGGTGAAATATTGGGAAAGCACACAAAATGGCATGAACTAGCCAGATACTGCGTCTTGTGCCGTTACAAGTGCGAAACTGCTTTATTGTGATATTCTCGTTAAAGCGCATGCAAGTGTCTTGAAACCTTAAAGAACGATGTCATTTAGCGAGGTACAGCGTTCTGTACTGTAATAAGTTGGTGAGAAACTGTGAGGTCAAGCAAATATCGTAATTGTGAACGAAACAGTGTAATTGAGCGTATTTAGATACAAGTGCGAATGTTAGGTTAGGTTGAGATATCAACCGTCGTAAAACCGCATTAAACAATGTCACTTAGGGAGATGTAGTGTTTTTCAACGTTACAAGTCGGGAACTACGATATCTAATGTGAAAGCGCTTGAAAACGTCGTTAGGTTAGGTTAGGTTAGGTTGGGTTAGGTTAGGTTAGGTTACGTTAGGTTAAGGTATGAACCGTCGTAAAACCGCATTAAACAATGTCAATTAGTGAGATGCAGTGTTTTTCACCTTTACAAGTTGGGAACTGCGATATCTAATGTGAAAGCGCTTGAAACCGTCGTAATGTTCCAGAAAGCAATGTAAAGTAGCGAGTAAAACGTTTTCTAACGATAGAAGTGCGAAGGTTATGTTAGGTTGAGTTATGTTAGTTTAAGCTAGGTAGCGTCGTGAAACCACCAAAAACGACGTCATCTAACGAGATAGTGTTGTTTTATTGCGAGTATTAAACTGTGATAGGTGAAATGTTGTGAATGCACACAAAACGGCATGAACAAGCCAAATACTGCGTGTTCTACCGTTACAAGTGCGAAACATCTATGTTGTAATATTCTCGTTAAAGCGCATGCAAGCATCGTGAAACCTTAAAGAACAATGTTATTTAGCGAGATACAGCGTTCTGTACTGCAATAAGTTGGTGAGAAACTGTGAGGTCAAGCAAATATCGTAATTGTGAACGAAACAGTGTAATTGAGCGTCTTTAGATACAAGTGCGAATGTTAGGTTAGGTTGACATATCAACCGTCGTAAAACCGCATTAAACAATGTCACTTAGTGAGATGTTGTGTTTTTCAACATTACAAGTCGGGAACTACGATATCTAATGTGAAAGCGCATGAAACCGTCGTAATCTTGTAGAAAACATTGTAAAGTGGCGAGTAAAACGTTTTCTAACGATAGAAGTGCGAAGTTTAGGTTAGGTTAGGTTAGTTTAAGCTAGGTAGCGTCGTGAAACTACCAAAAACGACGTCATCTAACGAGATAGTGTTGTTTTATAGCGAGTATTAAACTGCGATAGGTGAAATGTTGTGAAAGCACACAAAACGGCATGAACAAGCCAAATACTGCGTGTTCTACCGTTACAAGTGCGAAACTGCTATATTGTGATATTCTCGTTAAAGCGCATGCAAGCATCGTGAAACCTTAAAGAACAATGTCATTTAGCGAGATACAGCGTTCTGTACTGCAATAAGTTGGTGAAAAACTGTGAGGTTATGCAAATATCGTAATTGTGAACAAAACAGTGTAATAGAGCGTTTTTAGATACAAGTGCGAATGTTAGGTTAGGTTGACATATCAACCGTCGTAAAACCGCATTAAACAATGTCACTTAGTGAGATGCAGTGTTTTTCACCATTACAAGTCGGGAACTGCGATATCTAATGTGAAAGCGCTTGAAAACGTCGTTAGGTTAGGTTAGGTTAGGTTAGGTTAGGTTTGGTTAGGTTAGGTTAGGTTAAGTTAGGTTAGGGTATGTTAGGTAAGGTTTGGTTAGGTTAGGTTAGGTTAGGTTGGGTTAGGTAAGGTTAGGTTAGGTTAAGATATGAACCGCGCTAAAACCGCATTAAACAATGTCACTTAGTGAGATGCTGTGTTTTTCACCATTAAGAGTCGGGAACTGCGATATCTAATGTGAAAGCGCATGAAACCGTCGTAATCTTGTAGAAAACATTGTAAAGTAGCGAATAAAACGTTTTCTAACGATAGAAGTGCGAAGGTTCGGTTAGTTTGAGCTAGGTAGCGTCGTGAAACCACCAAAAACGATGTCATCTAACGAGACAGTGTTGTTTTATTGCGAGTACGAAACTGCGATAGGTGAAATATTGGGAAAGCACACAAAATGGCATGAACTAGCCAGATACTGCGTCTTGTGCCGTTACAAGTGCGAAACTGCTTTATTGTGATATTCTCGTTAAAGCCCATGCAAGTGTCTTGAAACCTTAAAGAACGATGTCATTTAGCGAGGTACAGCGTTCTGTACTGTAATAAGTTGGTGAGAAACTGTGAGGTCAAGCAAATATCGTAATTGTGAACGAAACAGTGTAATATAGCGTATTTAGATACAAGTGCGAATGTTAGGTTAGGTTGAGATATCAACCGTCGTAAAACCGCATTAAACAATGTCACTTAGGGAGATGTAGTGTTTTTCAACATTACAAGTCGGGAACTACGATATCTAATGTGAAAGCGCTTGAAAACGTCGTTAGGTTAGGTTAGGTTAGGTTAGGTTACGTTAGGTTAGGTTTGGTTAGGTTAGGTTATGTTAGGTTAGGTTGGGTTAGGTTAGGTTAGGTTACGTTAGGTTAAGGTATGAACCGTCGTAAAACCGCATTAAACAATGTCAATTAGTGAGATGCAGTGTTTTTCACCTTTACAAGTTGGGAACTGCGATATCTAATGTGAAAGCGCTTGAAACCGTCGTACTGTTCCAGAAAGCAATGTAAAGTAGCGAGTAAAACGTTTTCTAACGATAGAAGTGCGAAGGTTATGTTAGGTTGAGTTATGTTAGTTTAAGCTAGGTAGCGTCGTGAAACCACCAAAAACGACGTCATCTAACGAGATAGTGTTGTTTTATTGCGAGTATTAAACTGTGATAGGTGAAATGTTGTGAATGCACACAAAACGGCATGAACAAGCCAAATACTGCGTGTTCTACCGTTACAAGTGCGAAACTTCTATGTTGTAATATTCTCGTTAAAGCGCATGCAAGCATCGTGAAACCTTAAAGAACAATGTTATTTAGCGAGATACAGCGTTCTGTACTGCAATAAGTTGGTGAGAAACTGTGAGGTCAAGCAAATATCGTAATTGTGAACGAAACAGTGTAATTGAGCGTCTTTAGATACAAGTGCGAATGTTAGGTTAGGTTGACATATCAACCGTCGTAAAACCGCATTAAACAATGTCACTTAGTGAGATGTAGTGTTTTTCAACATTACAAGTCGGGAACAACGATATCTAATGTGAAAGCGCATGAAACCGTCGTAATCTTGTAGAAAACATTGTAAAGTGGCGAGTAAAACGTTTTCTAACGATAGAAGTGCGAAGTTTAGGTTAGGTTAGGTTAGTTTAAGCTAGGTAGCGTCGTGAAACTACCAAAAACGACGTCATCTAACGAGATAGTGTTGTTTTATAGCGAGTATTAAACTGCGATAGGTGAAATGTTGTGAAAGCACACAAAACGGCATGAACAAGCCAAATACTGCGTGTTCTACCGTTACAAGTGCGAAACTGCTATATTGTGATATTCTCGTTAAAGCGCATGCAAGCATCGTGAAACCTTAAAGAACAATGTCATTTAGCGAGATACAGCGTTCTGTACTGCAATAAGTTGGTGAGAAACTGTGAGGTCAAGCAAATATCGTAATTGTGAACGAAACAGTGTAATTGAGCGTCTTTAGATACAAGTGCGAATGTTAGGTTAGGTTGATATATCAACCGTCGTAAAACCGCATTAAACAATGTCACTTAGTGAGATGTAGTGTTTTTCAACATTACAAGTCGGGAACTACGATATCTAATGTGAAAGCGCATGAAACCGTCGTAATCTTGTAGAAAACATTGTAAAGTTGCGAGTAAAACGTTTTCTAACGATAGAAGTGCGAAGGTTAGGTTAGGTTAGGTTAGTTTAAGCTACGTAGCGTCGTGAAACCACCAAAAACGACGTCATCTAACGAGATAGTGTTGTTTTATTGCGAGTATTAAACTGCGATAGGTGAAATGTTGTGAAAGCACACAAAACGGCATGAACAAGCCAAATACTGCGTGTTCTACCGTTACAAGTGCGAAACTGCTATATTGTGATATTCTCGGTAAAGCGCATGCAAGTATCGTGAAACCTTAAAGAACGATGTCATTTAGCGAGATACAGCGTTCTGTACAGTAATAGGTTGGTGAGAAACGGTGAGGTCAAGCAAATATCGTAATTGTGAACGAAACAGTGTAATTGAGCGTCTTTAGATACAAGTGCGAATGTTAGGTTAGGTTGATATATCAACCGTCGTAAAACCGCATTAAACAATGTCACTTAGTGAGATGTAGTGTTTTTCAACATTACAAGTCGGGAACTACGATATCTAATGTGAAAGCGCATGAAACTGTCGCAATCTTGTAGAAAACATTGTAAAGTTGCGAGTAAAACGTTTTCTAACGATAGAAGTGCGAAGGTTAGCTTGAGTTATGTTAGTTTAAGCTATGTAGCGTCGTGAGACCACCAAAAAGGACGTCATCTAACGAGATAGTGTTGTTTTATTGCATGTACGAAGCTGCAATAGGTGAAATGTTGTGAAAGTACACAAAACGTCTTGAACAAGCCAGATACTGCGTGTTGTACCGTTACAAGTGCGAAACTGCTATAATGTGATATTCTCGTTAAAGCGCATGCAAGCATCGTGAAACCTTAAAGAACGATGTCATTTAGCGAGATACAGCGTTCTGTACTGCAATAAGTTGGTGAAAAACTGTGAGGTTATGCAAATATCGTAATTGTGAACGAAACAGTGTAATAGAGCGTTTTTCAATACAAGTACGAATGTTAGGTTAGGTTAAGATATGAACCGTCGTAAAACCGCATTAAACAATGTCACTTAGTGAGATGCAGTGTTTTTCACCATTACAAGTCGGGAACTGCGATATCTAATGTGAAAGCGCTTGCAAACGTCGTTAGGTTAGGTTAGGTTAGGTTAGGTTACGTTAGGTTAGGTTAGGTTAGGTTATGTTAGGTTAGGTTGGGTTAGGTTAGGTTAGGTTACGTTAGGTCAAGGTATGAACCGTCGTAAAACCGCATTAAACAATGTCACTTAGTGAGATGCTGTGTTTTTCACCTTTACAAGTTGGGAACTGCGATATCTAATGTGAAAGCGCTTGAAACCGTCGTAATGTTGTAGAAAGCAATGTAAAGTAGCGAGTAAAACGTTTTCTAACGATAGAAGTGCGCAGGTGATGTTAGGTTGAGTTATGTTAGTTTAAGCTACGTAGCGTCGGGAAACCACCAAAAACGACGTCATCTAACGAGATAGTGTTGTTTTATTGCGAGTAATAAACTGCGATAGGTGAAATGTTGTGAAAGCACACAAAACGGCATGAACAAGCCAAATACTGCGTGTTCTACCGTTACAAGTGCGAAACTGCTATATTGTGATATTCTCGGTAAAGCGCATGCAAGTATCGTGAAACCTTAAAGAACGATGTCATTTAGCGAGATACAGCGTTCTGTACTGTAATAGGTTGGTGAGAAACGGTGAGGTCAAGCAAATATCGTAATTGTGAACGAAACAGTGTAATTGAGCGTCTTTAGATACAAGTGCGAATGTTAGGTTAGGTTGATATATCAACCGTCGTAAAACCGCATTAAACAATGTCACTTAGTGAGATGTAGTGTTTTTCAACATTACAAGTCGGGAACTACGATATCTAATGTGAAAGCGCATGAAACCGTCGTTATCTTGTAGAAAACATTGTAAAGTTGCGAGTAAAACGTTTTCGAACGATAGAAGTGCGAAGGTTAGGTTAGGTTAGGTTAGTTTAAGCTAGGTAGCGTCGTGAAACTACCAAAAACGACGTCATCTAACGAGATAGTGTTGTTTTATAGCGAGTATTAAACTGCGATAGGTGAAATGTTGTGAAAGCACACAAAACGGCATGAACAAGCCAAATACTGCGTGTTCTACCGTTACAAGTGCGAAACTGCTATATTGTGATATTCTCGTTAAAGCGCATGCAAGCATCCTGAAACCTTAAAGAACAATGCCATTTAGCGAGATACAGCGTTCTGTACTGCAATAAGTTGGTGAAAAACTGTGAGGTTATGCAAATATCGTAATTGTGAACGAAACAGTGTAATAGAGCGTTTTTCAATACAAGTACGAATGTTAGGTTAGGTTAAGATATGAACCGTCGTAAAACCGCATTAAACAATGTCACTTAGTGAGATGCAGTGTTTTTCACCATTACAAGTCGGGAACTGCGATATCTAATGTGAAAGCGCTTGCAAACGTCGTTAGGTTAGGTTAGGTTAGGTTAGGTTAGGTTACGTTAGGTTAGGTTTGGTTAGGTTAGGTTAGGTTAGGTTATGTTAGGTTAGGTTGGGTTAGGTTAGGTTAGGTTACGTTAGGTCAAGGTATGAACCGTCGTAAAACCGCATTAAACAATGTCACTTAGTGAGATGCAGTGTTTTTCACCTTTACAAGTTGGGAACTGTGATATCTAATGTGAAAGCGCTTGAAACCGTCGTAATGTTGTAGAAAGCAATGTAAAGTAGCGAGTAAAACGTTTTCTAACGATAGAAGTGCGAAGGTTATGTTAGGTTGAGTTATGTTAGTTTAAGCTAGGTAGCGTCGTGAAACTACCAAAAACAACGTCATCTAACGAGATAGTGTTGTTTTATTGCGAGTACGAAACTGCGATAGGTGAAATGTTGTGAAAGCACACAAAACGGCATGAACAAGCCAAATACTGCGTGTTGTACCGTTACAAGTGCGAAACTGCTATGTTGTGATATTCTCGTTAAAGCGCATGCAAGCATCGTGAAACCTTGAAGAACGATGTAATTTAGCGAGATACAGCGTTCTGTACTGCAATAAGTTGGTGAAAAACTGTGAGGTTATGCAAATATCCTAATTGTGAACGAAACAGTGTAGTAGAGCGTTTTTTAATGCAAGTGCGAATGTTAGGTTAGGTTAAGATATGAACCGTCGTAAAACCGCATTAAACAATGTCACTTAGTGAGATGCAGTGTTTTTCACCATTACAAGTCGGGAACTGCGATATCTAATGTGAAAGCGCTTGCAAACGTCGTTAGGTTAGGTTAGGTTAGGTTAGGTTACGTTAGGTTAGGTTAGGTTAGGTTTGGTTAGGTTAGGTTAGGTTAGGTTAGGGATGTTAGGTAAGGTTTGGTTAGGTTAGGTTAGGTTAGGTTGGGTTAGGTAAGGTTAGGTTAGGTTAAGATATGAACCGCGCTAAAACCGCATTAAACAATGTCACTTAGTGAGATGCTGTGTTTTTCACCATTACAAGTCGAGAACTGCGATATCTAATGTGAAAGCGCATGAAACCGTCGTAATCTTGTAGAAAACATTGTAAAGTAGCGAATAAAACGTTTTCTAACGATAGAAGTGCGAAGGTTCGGTTAGTTTGAGCTAGGTAGCGTCGTGAAGCCACCAAAAACGATGTCATCTAACGAGATAGTGTTGTTTTATTGCGAGTACGAAACTGCGATAGGTGAATAATTGGGAAAGCACACAAAATGGCATGAACTAGCCAGCTACTGCGTCTTGTGCCGTTACAAGTGCGAAACTGCTTTATTGTGATATTCTCGTTAAAGCGCATGCAAGTATCGTGAAACCTTAAAGAACGATGTCATTTAGCGAGATACAGCGTTCTGTACTCTAATAAGTTGGTGAGAAACTGTGAGGTCAAGCAAATATCGTAATTGTGAACGAAACAGTGTAATTGAGCGTACTTAGATACAAGTGCGAATGTTAGGTTAGGTTGAGATATACACCGTCGTAAAACCGCATTAAACAATGTCACTTAGTGAGATGTAGTGTTTTTCAACATTACAAGTCGGGAACTACGATATCTAATGTGAAAGCGCATGAAACCGTCGTAATCTTGTAGAAAACATTGTAAAGTTGCGAGTAAAACGTTTTCTAACGATAGAAGTGCGAAGGTTAGCTTGAGTTATGTTAGTTTAAGCTATGTAGCGTCGTGAGACCACCAAAAAGGACGTCATCTAACGAGATAGTGTTGTTTTATTGCATGTACGAAGCTGCAATAGGTGAAATGTTGTGAAAGTACACAAAACGGCTTGAACAAGCCAGATACTGCGTGTTGTACCGTTACAAGTGCGAAACTGCTATAATGTGATATTCTCGTTAAAGCGCATGCAAGCATCGTGAAACCTTAAAGAACGATGTCATTTAGCGAGATACAGCGTTCTGTACTGCAATAAGTTGGTGAAAAACTGTGAGGTTATGCAAATATCGTAATTGTGAACGAAACAGTGTAATAGAGCGTTTTTCAATACAAGTACGAATGTTAGGTTAGGTTAAGATATGAACCGTCGTAAAACCGCATTAAACAATGTCACTTAGTGAGATGCAGTGTTTTTCACCATTACAAGTCGGGAACTGCGATATCTAATGTGAAAGCGCTTGCAAACGTCGTTAGGTTAGGTTAGGTTAGGTTAGGTTACGTTAGGTTAGGTTTGGTTAGGTTAGGTTAGGTTAGGTTAGGTTATGTTAGGTTAGGTTGGGTTAGGTTAGGTTAGGTTACGTTAGGTCAAGGTATGAACCGTCGTAAAACCGCATTAAACAATGTCACTTAGTGAGATGCAGTGTTTTTCACCTTTACAAGTTGGGAACTGCGATATCTAATGTGAAAGCGCTTGAAACCGTCGTAATGTTGTAAAAAGCAATGTAAAGTAGCGAGTAAAACGTTTTCTAACGATAGAAGTGCGAAGGTTATGTTAGGTTGAGTTATGTTAGTTTAAGCTACGTAGCGTCGGGAAACCACCAAAAACGACGTCATCTAACGAGATAGTGTTGTTTTATTGCGAGTAATAAACTGCGATAGGTGAAATGTTGTGAAAGCACACAAAACGGCATGAACAAGCCAAATACTGCGTGTTCTACAGTTACAAGTGCGAAACTTCTATGTTGTAATATTCTCGTTAAAGCGCATGCAAGCATCGTGAAACCTTAAAGAACAATGTTATTTAGCGAGATACAGCGTTCTGTACTGCAATAAGTTGGTGAGAAACTGTGAGGTCAAGCAAATATCGTAATTGTGAACGAAACAGTGTAATTGAGCGTCTTTAGATACAAGTGCGAATGTTAGGTTAGGTTGACATATCAACCGTCGTAAAACCGCATTAAACAATGTCACTTAGTGAGATGTAGTGTTTTTCAACATTACAAGTCGGGAACTACGATATCTAATGTGAAAGCGCATGAAACCGTCGTAATCTTGTAGAAAACATTGTAAAGTGGCGAGTAAAACGTTTTCTAACGATAGAAGTGCGAAGTTTAGGTTAGGTTAGGTTAGTTTAAGCTAGGTAGCGTCGTGAAACTACCAAAAACGACGTCATCTAACGAGATAGTGTTGTTTTATAGCGAGTATTAAACTGCGATAGGTGAAATGTTGTGAAAGCACACAAAACGGCATGAACAAGCCAAATACTGCGTGTTCTACCGTTACAAGTGCGAAACTGCTATATTGTGATATTCTCGTTAAAGCGCATGCAAGCATCGTGAAACCTTAAAGAACAATGTCATTTAGCGAGATACAGCGTTCTGTACTGCAATAAGTTGGTGAGAAACTGTGAGGTCAAGCAAATATCGTAATTGTGAACGAAACAGTGTAATTGAGCGTCTTTAGATACAAGTGCGAATGTTAGGTTAGGTTGATATATCAACCGTCGTAAAACCGCATTAAACAATGTCACTTAGTGAGATGTAGTGTTTTTCAACATTACAAGTCGGGAACTACGATATCTAATGTGAAAGCGCATGAAACCGTCGTAATCTTGTAGAAAACATTGTAAAGTTGCGAGTAAAACGTTTTCTAACGATAGAAGTGCGAAGGTTAGGTTAGGTTAGGTTAGTTTAAGCTACGTAGCGTCGTGAAACCACCAAAAACGACGTCATCTAACGAGATAGTGTTGTTTTATTGCGAGTATTAAACTGCGATAGGTGAAATGTTGTGAAAGCACACAAAACGGCATGAACAAGCCAAATACTGCGTGTTCTACCGTTACAAGTGCGAAACTGCTATATTGTGATATTCTCGGTAAAGCGCATGCAAGTATCGTGAAACCTTAAAGAACGATGTCATTTAGCGAGATACAGCGTTCTGTACTGTAATAGGTTGGTGAGAAACGGTGAGGTCAAGCAAATATCGTAATTGTGAACGAAACAGTGTAATTGAGCGTCTTTAGATACAAGTGCGAATGTTAGGTTAGGTTGATATATCAACCGTCGTAAAACCGCATTAAACAATGTCACTTAGTGAGATGTAGTGTTTTTCAACATTACAAGTCGGGAACTACGATATCTAATGTGAAAGCGCTTGCAAACGTCGTTAGGTTAGGTTAGGTTAGGTTAGGTTAGGTTACGTTAGGTTAGGTTTGGTTAGGTTAGGTTAGGTTAGGTTATGTTAGGTTAGGTTGGGTTAGGTTAGGTTAGGTTACGTTAGGTCAAGGTATGAACCGTCGTAAAACCGCATTAAACAATGTCACTTAGTGAGATGCAGTGTTTTTCACCTTTACAAGTTGGGAACTGTGATATCTAATGTGAAAGCGCTTGAAACCGTCGTAATGTTGTAGAAAGCAATGTAAAGTAGCGAGTAAAACGTTTTCTAACGATAGAAGTGCGAAGGTTATGTTAGGTTGAGTTATGTTAGTTTAAGCTAGGTAGCGTCGTGAAACTACCAAAAACAACGTCATCTAACGAGATAGTGTTTTATTGCGAGTACGAAACTGCGATAGGTGAAATGTTGTGAAAGCACACAAAACGGCATGAACAAGCCAAATACTGCGTGTTCTACAGTTACAAGTGCGAAACTTCTATGTTGTAATATTCTCGTTAAAGCGCATGCAAGCATCGTGAAACCTTGAAGAACGATGTAAATTAGCGAGATACAGCGTTCTGTACTGCAATAAGTTGGTGAAAAACTGTGAGGTTATGCAAATATCCTAATTGTGAACGAAACAGTGTAGTAGAGCGTTTTTTAATGCAAGTGCGAATGTTAGGTTAGGTTAAGATATGAACCGTCGTAAAACCGCATTAAACAATGTCACTTAGTGAGATGCAGTGTTTTTCACCATTACAAGTCGGGAACTGCGATATCTAATGTGAAAGCGCTTGCAAACGTCGTTAGGTTAGGTTAGGTTAGGTTACGTTAGGTTAGGTTAGGTTAGGTTTGGTTAGGTTAGGTTAGGTTAGGTTAGGGATGTTAGGTAAGGTTTGGTTAGGTTAGGTTAGGTTAGGTTGGGTTAGGTAAGGTTAGGTTAGGTTAAGATATGAACCGCGCTAAAACCGCATTAAACAATGTCACTTAGTGAGATGCTGTGTTTTTCACCATTACAAGTCGGGAACTGCGATATCTAATGTGAAAGCGCATGAAACCGTCGTAATCTTGTAGAAAACATTGTAAAGTAGCGAATAAAACGTTTTCTAACGATAGAAGTGCGAAGGTTCGGTTAGTTTGAGCTAGGTAGCGTCGTGAAGCCACCAAAAACGATGTCATCTAACGAGATAGTGTTGTTTTATTGCGAGTACGAAACTGCGATAGGTGAATAATTGGGAAAGCACACAAAATGGCATGAACTAGCCAGCTACTGCGTCTTGTGCCGTTACAAGTGCGAAACTGCTTTATTGTGATATTCTCGTTAAAGCGCATGCAAGTATCGTGAAACCTTAAAGAACGATGTCATTTAGCGAGATACAGCGTTCTGTACTGTAATAAGTTGGTGAGAAACTGTGAGGTCAAGCAAATATCGTAATTGTGAACGAAACAGTGTAATTGAGCGTACTTAGATACAAGTGCGAATGTTAGGTTAGGTTGAGATATACACCGTCGTAAAACCGCATTAAACAATGTCACTTAGTGAGATGTAGTGTTTTTCAACATTACAAGTCGGGAACTACGATATCTAATGTGAAAGCGCATGAACCCGTCGTAATCTTGTAGAAAACATTGTAAAGTTGCGAGTAAAACGTTTTCTAACGATAGAAGTGCGAAGGTTAGCTTGAGTTATGTTAGTTTAAGCTATGTAGCGTCGTGAGACCACCAAAAAGGACGTCATCTAACGAGATAGTGTTGTTTTATTGCATGTACTAAACTGCAATAGGTGAAATGTTGTGAAAGTACACAAAACGGCTTGAACAAGCCAGATACTGCGTGTTGTACCGTTACAAGTGCGAAACTGCTATAATGTGATATTCTCGTTAAAGCGCATGCAAGCATCGTGAAACCTTAAAGAACGATGTCATTTAGCGAGATACAGCGTTCTGTACTGCAATAAGTTGGTGAAAAACTGTGAGGTTATGCAAATATCGTAATTGTGAACGAAACAGTGTAATAGAGCGTTTTTCAATACAAGTACGAATGTTAGGTTAGGTTAAGATATGAACCGTCGTAAAACCGCATTAAACAATGTCACTTAGTGAGATGCAGTGTTTTTCACCATTACAAGTCGGGAACTGCGATATCTAATGTGAAAGCGCTTGCAAACGTCGTTAGGTTAGGTTAGGTTAGGTTAGGTTAGGTTAGGTTACGTTAGGTTAGGTTTGGTTAGGTTAGGTTAGGTTAGGTTAGGTTAGGTTATGTTAGGTTAGGTTGGGTTAGGTTAGGTTAGGTTACGTTAGGTCAAGGTATGAACCGTCGTAAAACCGCATTAAACAATGTCACTTAGTGAGATGCAGTGTTTTTCACCTTTACAAGTTGGGAACTGCGATATCTAATGTGAAAGCGCTTGAAACCGTCGTAATGTTGTAGAAAGCAATGTAAAGTAGCGAGTAAAACGTTTTCTAACGATAGAAGTGCGAAGGTTATGTTAGGTTGAGTTATGTTAGTTTAAGCTACGTAGCGTCGTGAAACCACCAAAAACGACGTCATCTAACGAGATAGTGTTGTTTTATTGCGAGTATTAAACTGCGATAGGTGAAATGTTGTGAAAGCACACAAAACGGCATGAACAAGCCAAATACTGCGTGTTCTACCGTTACAAGTGCGAAACTGCTATATTGTGATATTCTCGGTAAAGCGCATGCAAGTATCGTGAAACCTTAAAGAACGATGTCATTTAGCGAGATACAGCGTTCTGTACTGTAATAGGTTGGTGAGAAACGGTGAGGTCAAGCAAATATCGTAATTGTGAACGAAACAGTGTAATTGAGCGTCTTTAGATACAAGTGCGAATGTTAGGTTAGGTTGATATATCAACCGTCGTAAAACCGCATTAAACAATGTCACTTAGTGAGATGTAGTGTTTTTCAACATTACAAGTCGGGAACTACGATATCTAATGTGAAAGCGCATGAAACCGTCGTAATCTTGTAGAAAACATTGTAAAGTTGCGAGTAAAACGTTTTCTAACAATAGAAGTGCGAAGGTTAGCTTGAGTTATGTTAGTTTAAGCTATGTAGCGTCGTGAGACCACCAAAAAGGACGTCATCTAACGAGATAGTGTTGTTTTATTGCATGTACGAAGCTGCAATAGGTGAAATGTTGTGAAAGTACACAAAACGGCTTGAACAAGCCAGATACTGCGTGTTGTACCGTTACAAGTGCGAAACTGCTATAATGTGATATTCTCGTTAAAGCGCATGCAAGCATCGTGAAACCTTAAAGAACGATGTCATTTAGCGAGATACAGCGTTCTGTACTGCAATAAGTTGGTGAAAAACTGTGAGGTTATGCAAATATCGTAATTGTGAACGAAACAGTGTAATAGAGCGTTTTTCAATACAAGTACGAATGTTAGGTTAGGTTAAGATATGAACCGTCGTAAAACCGCAGTAAACAATGTCACTTAGTGAGATGCAGTGTTTTTCACCATTACAAGTCGGGAACTGCGATATCTAATGTGAAAGCGCTTGCAAATGTCGTTAGGTTAGGTTAGGTTAGGTTAGGTTACGTTAGGTTAGGTTTGGTTAGGTTACGTTAGGTTAGGTTAGGTTATGTTAGGTTAGGTTGGGTTAGGTTAGGTTAGGTTACGTTAGGTCAAGGTATGAACCGTCGTAAAACCGCATTAAACAATGTCACTTAGTGAGATGCAGTGTTTTTCACCTTTACAAGTTGGGAACTGCGATATCTAATGTGAAAGCGCTTGAAACCGTCGTAATGTTGTAAAAAGCAATGTAAAGTAGCGAGTAAAACGTTTTCTAACGATAGAAGTGCGAAGGTTATGTTAGGTTGAGTTATGTTAGTTTCAGCTACGTAGCGTCGGGAAACCACCAAAAACGACGTCATCTAACGAGATAGTGTTGTTTTATTGCGAGTAATAAACTGCGATAGGTGAAATGTTGTGAAAGCACACAAAACGGCATGAACAAGCCAAATACTGCGTGTTCTACCGTTACAAGTGCGAAACTGCTATATTGTGATATTCTCGGTAAAGCGCATGCAAGTATCGTGAAACCTTAAAGAACGATGTCATTTAGCGAGATACAGCGTTCTGTACTGTAATAGGTTGGTGAGAAACGGTGAGGTCAAGCAAATATCGTAATTGTGAACGAAACAGTGTAATTGAGCGTCTTTAGATACAAGTGCGAATGTTAGGTTAGGTTGATATATCAACCGTCGTAAAACCGCATTAAACAATGTCACTTAGTGAGATGTAGTGTTTTTCAACATTACAAGTCGGGAACTACGATATCTAATGTGAAAGCGCATGAAATCGTCGTAATCTTGTAGAAAACATTGTAAAGTTGCGAGTAAAACGTTTTCTAACGATAGAAGTGCGAAGGTTAGGTTATGTTAGGTTAGTTTAAGCTAGGTAGCGTCGTGAAACTACCAAAAACGACGTCATCTAACGAGATAGTGTTGTTTTATAGCGAGTATTAAACTGCGATAGGTGAAATGTTGTGAAAGCACACAAAACGGCATGAACAAGCCAAATACTGCGTGTTCTACCGTTACAAGTGCGAAACTGCTATATTGTGATATTCTCGTTAAAGCGCATGCAAGCATCGTGAAACCTTAAAGAAATATGTCATTTAGCGAGATACAACGTTCTGTACTGCAATAAGTTGGTGAAAAACTGTGAGGTTATGCAAATATCGTAATTGTGAACAAAACAGTGTAATAGAGCGTTTTTAGATACAAGTGCGAATGTTAGGTTAGGTTAAGATATGAACCGTCGTAAAACCGCATTAAACAATGTCAATTAGTGAGATGCAGTGTTTTTCACCATTAAAAGTCGGGAACTGCGATATCTAATGTGAAAGCGCTTGCAACCGTTGTTAGGTTAGGTTAGGTTAGGTTAGGTTAAGTTTTGTTAAGTTAGGTTAGGTTAGGTTAGATTAGGTTAGGTTGGGTTGAGTTGGGTTAGGTTAGGTTAGGTTAGGTTAGGTTGGGTTAGGTTAGGTTGGTTAGGTTGGGTTACGTTAGGTTAGGTTACGTTACGTTAGGTTAGGTTAGGTTAGGTTACGTTAGGTTAGGTTAGGTTAGGTAAGGATAATTTGGTTAGGTTAGGTAAGGTTAGGTTAGGTTAGGTTGGGTTGGGTGTTGTTGGGTTGGGTGTTGTTGGGTTGGGTTGGGTTAGGTTGGGTTAGGTTAGGTTAGGTTACGTTTGGTTAGGTTAGGTTAGGTTACGTTAGGTTATGTTAGGTTAGGTTAGGTTACGTTAGGTTAGGTTAGGTCAGGTAAGGTTAGGTTACGTTAGAATAGGTTAGGTTAGGTTAGGTTACGTTAGGTTAGGTTAAGTTAGGTTAGGTTAGGTTTGGTTAGGTTAGCTTAGGTTAGGTTAGGTTGGGTTGGGTTGGGTTGGGTTAGGTTAGGTTAGGTTAGGTTAGGTTGGGTTAGGTTAGTTTAGGTTAGGTTAGGTTAGGTTAGGTTGGGTTGGGTTGGGTTAGGTTAGGTTAGGTAAGGTTAGGTTAGGTTAGGTTACGTTAGGTTAAGGTATGAACCGTCGTAAAACCGCATTAAACAATGTCACTTAGTGAGATGCAGTGTTTTTCACCTTTACAAGTTGGGAACTGTGATATCTAATGTGAAAGCGCTTGAAACCGTCGTAATGTTGTAGAAAGCAATGTAAAGTAGCGAGTAAAACGTTTTCTAACGATAGAAGTGCGAAGGTTATGTTAGGTTGAGTTATGTTAGTTTAAGCTAGGTAGCGTCGTGAAACTACCAAAAACAACGTCATCTAACGAGATAGTGTTGTTTTATTGCGAGTACGAAACTGCGATAGGTGAAATGTTGTGAAAGCACACAAAACGGCATGAACAAGCCAAATACTGCGTGTTGTACCGTTACAAGTGCGAAACTGCTATGTTGTGATATTCTCGTTAAAGCGCATGCAAGCATCGTGAAACCTTAAAGAACGATGTCATTTAGCGAGATACAGCGTTCTGTACTGCAATAAGTTGGTGAAAAACTGTGAGGTTATGCAAATATCCTAATTGTGAACGAAACAGTGTAATAGAGCGTTTTTTAATGCAAGTGCGAATGTTAGGTTAGGTTAAGATATGAACCGTCGTAAAACCGCATTAAACAATGTCACTTAGTGAGATGCAGTGTTTTTCACCATTACAAGTCGGGAACTGCGATATCTAATGTGAAAGCGCTTGCAAACGTCGTTAGGTTAGGTTAGGTTAGGGTAGGTTAGGTTACGTTAGGTTAGGTTAGGTTAGGTTTGGTTAGGTTAGGTTAGGTTAGGTTAGGGATGTTAGGTAAGGTTTGGTTAGGTTAGGTTAGGTTAGGTTGGGTTAGGTAAGGTTAGGTTAGGTTAAGATATGAACCGCGCTAAAACCGCATTAAACAATGTCACTTAGTGAGATGCTGTGTTTTTCACCATTACAAGTCGGGAACTGCGATATCTAATGTGAAAGCGCATGAAACCGTCGTAATCTTGTCGAAAACATTGTAAAGTAGCGAATAAAACGTTTTCTAACGATAGAAGTGCGAAGGTTCGGTTAGTTTGAGCTAGGTAGCGTCGTGAAGCCACCAAAAACGATGTCATCTAACGAGATAGTGTTGTTTTATTGCGAGTACGAAACTGCGATAGGTGAAATATTGGGAAAGCACACAAAATGGCAAGAACTAGCCAGATACTGCGTCTTGTGCCGTTACAAGTGCGAAACTGCTTTATTGTGATATTCTCGTTAAAGCGCATGCAAGTATCGTGAAACCTTAAAGAACGATGTCATTTAGCGAGATACAGCGTTCTGTACTGTAATAAGTTGGTGAGAAACTGTGAGGTCAAGCAAATATCGTAATTGTGAACGAAACAGTGTAATTGAGCGTCTTTAGATACAAGTGCGAATGTTAGGTTAGGTTGATATATCAACCGTCGTAAAACCGCATTAAACAATGTCACTTAGTGAGATGTAGTGTTTTTCAACTTTACAAGTCGGGAACTACGATATCTAATGTGAAAGCGCATGAAACCGTCGTAATCTTGTAGAAAACATTGTAAAGTTGCGAGTAAAACGTTTTCTAACGATAGAAGTGCGAAGGTTAGGTTAGGTTAGGTCAGTTTAAGCTACGTAGCGTCGTGAAACCACCAAAAACGACGTCATCTAACGAGATAGTGTTGTTTTATTGCGAGTATTAAACTGCGATAGGTGAAATGTTGTGAAAGCACACAAAACGGCATGAACAAGCCAAATACTGCGTGTTCTACCGTTACAAGTGCGAAACTGCTATATTGTGATATTCTCGGTAAAGCGCATGCAAGTATCGTGAAACCTTAAAGAACGATGTCATTTAGCGAGATACAGCGTTCTGTACTGTAATAGGTTGGTGAGAAACGGTGAGGTCAAGCAAATATCGTAATTGTGAACGAAACAGTGTAATTGAGCGTCTTTAGATACAAGTGCGAATGTTAGGTTAGGTTGATATATCAACCGTCGTAAAACCGCATTAAACAATGTCACTTAGTGAGATGTAGTGTTTTTCAACATTACAAGTCGGGAACTACGATATCTAATGTGAAAGCGCATGAAACCGTCGTAATCTTGTAGAAAACATTGTAAAGTTGCGAGTAAAACGTTTTCTAACGATAGAAGTGCGAAGGTTAGCTTGAGTTATGTTAGTTTAAGCTATGTAGCGTCGTGAGACCACCAAAAAGGACGTCATCTAACGAGATAGTGTTGTTTTATTGCATGTACGAAGCTGCAATAGGTGAAATGTTGTGAAAGTACACAAAACGGCTTGAACAAGCCAGATACTGCGTGTTGTACCGTTACAAGTGCGAAACTGCTATAATGTGATATTCTCGTTAAAGCGCATGCAAGCATCGTGAAACCTTAAAGAACGATGTCATTTAGCGAGATACAGCGTTCTGTACTGCAATAAGTTGGTGAAAAACTGTGAGGTTATGCAAATATCGTAATTGTGAACGAAACAGTGTAATAGAGCGTTTTTCAATACAAGTACGAATGTTAGGTTAGGTTAAGATATGAACCGTCGTAAAACCGCATTAAACAATGTCACTTAGTGAGATGCAGTGTTTTTCACCATTACAAGTCGGGAACTGCGATATCTAATGTGAAAGCGCTTGCAAACGTCGTTAGGTTAGGTTAGGTTAGGTTAGGTTACGTTAGGTTAGGTTTGGTTAGGTTAGGTTAGGTTAGGTTAGGTTATGTTAGGTTAGGTTGGGTTAGGTTAGGTTAGGTTACGTTAGGTCAAGGTATGAACCGTCGTAAAACCGCATTAAACAATGTCACTTAGTGAGATGCAGTGTTTTTCACCTTTACAAGTTGGGAACTGTGATATATAATGTGAAAGCGCTTGAAACCGTCGTAATGTTGTAGAAAGCAATGTAAAGTAGCGAGTAAAACGTTTTCTAACGATAGAAGTGCGAAGGTTATGTTAGGTTGAGTTATGTTAGTTTAAGCTAGGTAGCGTCGTGAAACTACCAAAAACAACGTCATCTAACGAGATAGTGTTGTTTTATTGCGAGTACGAAACTGCGATAGGTGAAATGTTGTGAAAGCACACAAAACGGCATGAACAAGCCAAATACTGCGTGTTGTACCGTTACAAGTGCGAAACTGCTATGTTGTGATATTCTCGTTAAAGCGCATGCAAGCATCGTGAAACCTTGAAGAACGATGTCATTTAGCGAGATACAGCGTTCTGTACTGCAATAAGTTGGTGAAAAACTGTGAGGTTATGCAAATATCCTAATTGTGAACGAAACAGTGTAGTAGAGCGTTTTTTAATGCAAGTGCGAATGTTAGGTTAGGTTAAGATATGAACCGTCGTAAAACCGCATTAAACAATGTCACTTAGTGAGATGCAGTGTTTTTCACCATTACAAGTCGGGAACTGCGATATCTAATGTGAAAGCGCTTGCAAACGTCGTTAGGTTAGGTTAGGTTAGGTTAGGTTACGTTAGGTTAGGTTAGGTTAGGTTTGGTTAGGTTAGGTTAGGTTAGGTTAGGGATGTTAGGTAAGGTTTGGTTAGGTTAGGTTAGGTTAGGTTGGGTTAGGTAAGGTTAGGTTAGGTTAAGATATGAACCGCGCTAAAACCGCATTAAACAATGTCACTTAGTGAGATGCTGTGTTTTTCACCATTACAAGTCGGGAACTGCGATATCTAATGTGAAAGCGCATGAAACCGTCGTAATCTTGTAGAAAACATTGTAAAGTAGCGAATAAAACGTTTTCTAACGATAGAAGTGCGAAGGTTCGGTTAGTTTGAGCTAGGTAGCGTCGTGAAGCCACCAAAAACGATGTCATCTAACGAGATAGTGTTGTTTTATTGCGAGTACGAAACTGCGATAGGTGAATAATTGGGAAAGCACACAAAATGGCATGAACTAGCCAGCTACTGCGTCTTGTGCCGTTACAAGTGCGAAACTGCTTTATTGTGATATTCTCGTTAAAGCGCATGCAAGTATCGTGAAACCTTAAAGAACGATGTCATTTAGCGAGATACAGCGTTCTGTACTGTAATAAGTTGGTGAGAAACTGTGAGGTCAAGCAAATATCGTAATTGTGAACGAAACAGTGTAATTGAGCGTACTTAGATACAAGTGCGAATGTTAGGTTAGGTTGAGATATACACCGTCGTAAAACCGCATTAAACAATGTCACTTAGTGAGATGTAGTGTTTTTCAACATTACAAGTCGGGAACTACGATATCTAATGTGAAAGCGCATGAAACCGTCGTAATCTTGTAGAAAACATTGTAAAGTTGCGAGTAAAACGTTTTCTAACGATAGAAGTGCGAAGGTTAGCTTGAGTTATGTTAGTTTAAGCTATGTAGCGTCGTGAGACCACCAAAAAGGACGTCATCTAACGAGATAGTGTTGTTTTATTGCATGTACTAAACTGCAATAGGTGAAATGTTGTGAAAGTACACAAAACGGCTTGAACAAGCCAGATACTGCGTGTTGTACCGTTACAAGTGCGAAACTGCTATAATGTGATATTCTCGTTAAAGCGCATGCAAGCATCGTGAAACCTTAAAGAACGATGTCATTTAGCGAGATACAGCGTTCTGTACTGCAATAAGTTGGTGAAAAACTGTGAGGTTATGCAAATATCGTAATTGTGAACGAAACAGTGTAATAGAGCGTTTTTCAATACAAGTACGAATGTTAGGTTAGGTTAAGATATGAACCGTCGTAAAACCGCATTAAACAATGTCACTTAGTGAGATGCAGTGTTTTTCACCATTACAAGTCGGGAACTGCGATATCTAATGTGAAAGCGCTTGCAAACGTCGTTAGGTTAGGTTAGGTTAGGTTAGGTTAGGTTACGTTAGGTTAGGTTTGGTTAGGTTAGGTTAGGTTAGGTTAGGTTAGGTTAGGTTATGTTAGGTTAGGTTGGGTTAGGTTAGGTTAGGTTACGTTAGGTCAAGGTATGAACCGTCGTAAAACCGCATTAAACAATGTCACTTAGTGAGATGCAGTGTTTTTCACCTTTACAAGTTGGGAACTGCGATATCTAATGTGAAAGCGCTTGAAACCGTCGTAATGTTGTAGAAAGCAATGTAAAGTAGCGAGTAAAACGTTTTCTAACGATAGAAGTGCGAAGGTTATGTTAGGTTGAGTTATGTTAGTTTAAGCTACGTAGCGTCGTGAAACCACCAAAAACGACGTCATCTAACGAGATAGTGTTGTTTTATTGCGAGTATTAAACTGCGATAGGTGAAATGTTGTGAAAGCACACAAAACGGCATGAACAAGCCAAATACTGCGTGTTCTACCGTTACAAGTGCGAAACTGCTATATTGTGATATTCTCGGTAAAGCGCATGCAAGCATCGTGAAACCTTAAAGAACAATGTCATTTAGCGAGATACAGCGTTCTGTACTGCAATAAGTTGGTGAAAAACTGTGAGGTTATGCAAATATCCTAATTGTGAACGAAACAGTGTAATAGAGCGTTTTTTAATGCAAGTGCGAATGTTAGGTTAGGTCAAGATATGAACCGTCGTAAAACCGCATTAAACAATGTCACTTAGTGAGATGCAGTGTTTTTCACCATTCCAAGTCGGGAACTGCGATATCTAATGTGAAAGCGCTTGCAAACGTCGTTAGGTTAGGTTAGGTTAGGGTAGGTTAGGTTACGTTAGGTTAGGTTAGGTTAGGTTTGGTTAGGTTAGGTTAGGTTAGGTTAGGGATGTTAGGTAAGGTTTGGTTAGGTTAGGTTAGGTTAGGTTGGGTTAGGTAAGGTTAGATTAGGTTAAGATATGAACCGCGCTAAAACCGCATTAAACAATGTCACTTAGTGAGATGCTGTGTTTTTCACCATTACAAGTCGGGAACTGCGATATCTAATGTGAAAGCGCATGAAACCGTCGTAATCTTGTCGAAAACATTGTAAAGTAGCGAATAAAACGTTTTCTAACGATAGAAGTGCGAAGGTTCGGTTAGTTTGAGCTAGGTAGCGTCGTGAAGCCACCAAAAACGATGTCATCTAACGAGATAGTGTTGTTTTATTGCGAGTACGAAACTGCGATAGGTGAAATATTGGGAAAGCACACAAAATGGCAAGAACTAGCCAGATACTGCGTCTTGTGCCGTTACAAGTGCGAAACTGCTTTATTGTGATATTCTCGTTAAAGCGCATGCAAGTATCGTGAAACCTTAAAGAACGATGTCATTTAGCGAGATACAGCGTTCTGTACTGTAATAAGTTGGTGAGAAACTGTGAGGTCAAGCAAATATCGTAATTGTGAACGAAACAGTGTAATTGAGCGTCTTTAGATACAAGTGCGAATGTTAGGTTAGGTTGATATATCAACCGTCGTAAAACCGCATTAAACAATGTCACTTAGTGAGATGTAGTGTTTTTCAACATTACAAGTCGGGAACTACGATATCTAATGTGAAAGCGCATGAAACCGTCGTAATCTTGTAGAAAACATTGTAAAGTTGCGAGTAAAACGTTTTCTAACGATAGAAGTGCGAAGGTTAGGTTAGGTTAGGTTAGTTTAAGCTACGTAGCGTCGTGAAACCACCAAAAACGACGTCATCTAACGAGATAGTGTTGTTTTATTGCGAGTATTAAACTGCGATAGGTGAAATGTTGTGAAAGCACACAAAACGGCATGAACAAGCCAAATACTGCGTGTTCTACCGTTACAAGTGCGAAACTGCTATATTGTGATATTCTCGGTAAAGCGCATGCAAGTATCGTGAAACCTTAAAGAACGATGTCATTTAGCGAGATACAGCGTTCTGTACTGTAATAGGTTGGTGAGAAACGGTGAGGTCAAGCAAATATCGTAATTGTGAACGAAACAGTGTAATTGAGCGTCTTTAGATACAAGTGCGAATGTTAGGTTAGGTTGATATATCAACCGTCGTAAAACCGCATTAAACAATGTCACTTAGTGAGATGTAGTGTTTTTCAACATTACAAGTCGGGAACTACGATATCTAATGTGAAAGCGCATGAAACCGTCGCAATCTTGTAGAAAACATTGTAAAGTTGCGAGTAAAACGTTTTCTAACGATAGAAGTGCGAAGGTTAGCTTGAGTTATGTTAGTTTAAGCTATGTAGCGTCGTGAGACCACCAAAAAGGACGTCATCTAACGAGATAGTGTTGTTTTATTGCATGTACGAAGCTGCAATAGGTGAAATGTTGTGAAAGTACACAAAACGGCTTGAACAAGCCAGATACTGCGTGTTGTACCGTTACAAGTGCGAAACTGCTATAATGTGATATTCTCGTTAAAGCGCATGCAAGCATCGTGAAACCTTAAAGAACGATGTCATTTAGCGAGATACAGCGTTCTGTACTGCAATAAGTTGGTGAAAAACTGTGAGGTTATGCAAATATCGTAATTGTGAACGAAACAGTGTAATAGAGCGTTTTTCAATACAAGTACGAATGTTAGGTTAGGTTAAGATATGAACCGTCGTAAAGCCGCATTAAACAATGTCACTTAGTGAGATGCAGTGTTTTTCACCATTACAAGTCGGGAACTGCGATATCTAATGTGAAAGCGCTTGCAAACGTCGTTAGGTTAGGTTAGGTTAGGTTAGGTTACGTTAGGTTAGGTTTGGTTAGGTTAGGTTAGGTTAGGTTAGGTTAGGTTAGGTTGGGTTAGGTTAGGTTAGGTTACGTTAGGTCAAGGTATGAACCGTCGTAAAACCGCATTAAGCAATGTCACTTAGTGAGATGCAGTGTTTTTCACCTTTACAAGTTGGGAACTGCGATATCTAATGTGAAAGCGCTTGAAACCGTCGTAATGTTGTAGAAAGCAATGTAAAGTAGCGAGTAAAACGTTTTCTAACGATAGAAGTGCGCAGGTTATGTTAGGTTGAGTTATGTTAGTTTAAGCTACGTAGCGTCGGGAAACCACCAAAAACGACGTCATCTAACGAGATAGTGTTGTTTTATTGCGAGTAATAAACTGCGATAGGTGAAATGTTGTGAAAGCACACAAAACGGCATGAACAAGCCAAATACTGCGTGTTCTACCGTTACAAGTGCGAAACTGCTATATTGTGATATTCTCGGTAAAGCGCATGCAAGTATCGTGAAACCTTAAAGAACGATGTCATTTAGCGAGATACAGCGTTCTGTACTGTAATAGGTTGGTGAGAAACGGTGAGGTCAAGCAAATATCGTAATTGTGAACGAAACAGTGTAATTGAGCGTCTTTAGATACAAGTGCGAATGTTAGGTTAGGTTGATATATCAACCGTCGTAAAACCGCATTAAACAATGTCACTTAGTGAGATGTAGTGTTTTTCAACATTACAAGTCGGGAACTACGATATCTAATGTGAAAGCGCATGAAACCGTCGTTATCTTGTAGAAAACATTGTAAAGTTGCGAGTAAAACGTTTTCTAACAATAGAAGTGCGAAGGTTAGGTTAGGTTAGGTTAGTTTAAGCTAGGTAGCGTCGTGAAACTACCAAAAACGACGTCATCTAACGAGATAGTGTTGTTTTATAGCGAGTATTAAACTGCGATAGGTGAAATGTTGTGAAAGCACACAAAACGGCATGAACAAGCCAAATACTGCGTGTTCTACCGTTACAAGTGCGAAACTGCTATATTGTGATATTCTCGTTAAAGCGCATGCAAGCATCGTGAAACCTTAAAGAACAATGCCATTTAGCGAGATACAGCGTTCTGTACTGCAATAAGTTGGTGAAAAACTGTGAGGTTATGCAAATATCGTAATTGTGAACGAAACAGTGTAATAGAGCGTTTTTCAATACAAGTACGAATGTTAGGTTAGGTTAAGATATGAACCGTCGTAAAACCGCATTAAACAATGTCACTTAGTGAGATGCAGTGTTTTTCACCATTACAAGTCGGGAACTGCGATATCTAATGTGAAAGCGCTTGCAAACGTCGTTAGGTTAGGTTAGGTTAGGTTAGGTTACGTTAGGTTAGGTTAGGTTAGGTTTGGTTAGGTTAGGTTAGGTTAGGTTAGGGATGTTAGGTAAGGTTTGGTTAGGTTAGGTTAGGTTAGGTTGGGTTAGGTAAGGTTAGGTTAGGTTAAGATATGAACCGCGCTAAAACCGCATTAAACAATGTCACTTAGTGAGATGCTGTGTTTTTCACCATTACAAGTCGGGAACTGCGATATCTAATGTGAAAGCGCATGAAACCGTCGTAATCTTGTAGAAAACATTGTAAAGTAGCGAATAAAACGTTTTCTAACGATAGAAGTGCGAAGGTTCGGTTAGTTTGAGATAGGTAGCGTCGTGAAGCCACCAAAAACGATGTCATCTAACGAGATAGTGTTGTTTTATTGCGAGTACGAAACTGCGATAGGTGAATAATTGGGAAAGCACACAAAATGGCATGAACTAGCCAGCTACTGCGTCTTGTGCCGTTACAAGTGCGAAACTGCTTTATTGTGATATTCTCGTTAAAGCGCATGCAAGTATCGTGAAACCTTAAAGAACGATGTCATTTAGCGAGATACAGCGTTCTGTACTGTAATAAGTTGGTGAGAAACTGTGAGGTCAAGCAAATATCGTAATTGTGAACGAAACAGTGTAATTGAGCGTACTTAGATACAAGTGCGAATGTTAGGTTAGGTTGAGATATACACCGTCGTAAAACCGCATTAAACAATGTCACTTAGTGAGATGTAGTGTTTTTCAACATTACAAGTCGGGAACTACGATATCTAATGTGAAAGCGCATGAAACCGTCGTAATCTTGTAGAAAACATTGTAAAGTTGCGAGTAAAACGTTTTCTAACGATAGAAGTGCGAAGGTTAGCTTGAGTTATGTTAGTTTAAGCTATGTAGCGTCGTGAGACCACCAAAAAGGACGTCATCTAACGAGATAGTGTTGTTTTATTGCATGTACTAAACTGCAATAGGTGAAATGTTGTGAAAGTACACAAAACGGCTTGAACAAGCCAGATACTGCGTGTTGTACCGTTACAAGTGCGAAACTGCTATAATGTGATATTCTCGTTAAAGCGCATGCAAGCATCGTGAAACCTTAAAGAACGATGTCATTTAGCGAGATACAGCGTTCTGTACTGCAATAAGTTGGTGAAAAACTGTGAGGTTATGCAAATATCGTAATTGTGAACGAAACAGTGTAATAGAGCGTTTTTCAATACAAGTACGAATGTTAGGTTAGGTTAAGATATGAACCGTCGTAAAACCGCATTAAACAATGTCACTTAGTGAGATGCAGTGTTTTTCACCATTACAAGTCGGGAACTGCGATATCTAATGTGAAAGCGCTTGCAAACGTCGTTAGGTTAGGTTAGGTTAGGTTAGGTTACGTTAGGTTAGGTTTGGTTAGGTTAGGTTAGGTTAGGTTAGGTTATGTTAGGTTAGGTTGGGTTAGGTTAGGTTAGGTTACGTTAGGTCAAGGTATGAACCGTCGTAAAACCGCATTAAACAATGTCACTTAGTGAGATGCAGTGTTTTTCACCTTTACAAGTTGGGAACTGCGATATCTAATGTGAAAGCGCTTGAAACCGTCGTAATGTTGTAAAAAGCAATGTAAAGTAGCGAGTAAAACGTTTTCTAACGATAGAAGTGCGAAGGTTATGTTAGGTTGAGTTATGTTAGTTTAAGCTACGTAGCGTCGGGAAACCACCAAAAACGACGTCATCTAACGAGATAGTGTTGTTTTATTGCGAGTAATAAACTGCGATAGGTGAAATGTTGTGAAAGCACACAAAACGGCATGAACAAGCCAAATACTGCGTGTTCTACCGTTACAAGTGCGAAACTGCTATATTGTGATATTCTCGGTAAAGCGCATGCAAGTATCGTGAAACCTTAAAGAACGATGTCATTTAGCGAGATACAGCGTTCTGTACTGTAATAGGTTGGTGAGAAACGGTGAGGTCAAGCAAATATCGTAATTGTGAACGAAACAGTGTAATTGAGCGTCTTTAGATACAAGTGCGAATGTTAGGTTAGGTTGATATATCAACCGTCGTAAAACCGCATTAAACAATGTCACTTAGTGAGATGTAGTGTTTTTCAACATTACAAGTCGGGAACTACGATATCTAATGTGAAAGCGCATGAAACCGTCGTAATCTTGTAGAAAACATTGTAAAGTGGCGAGTAAAACGTTTTCTAACGATAGAAGTGCGAAGTTTAGGTTAGGTTAGGTTAGTTTAAGCTAGGTAGCGTCGTGAAACTACCAAAAACGACGTCATCTAAAGAGATAGTGTTGTTTTATTGCGAGTATTAAACTGCGATAGGTGAAATGTTGTGAAAGCACACAAAACGGCATGAACAAGCCAAATACTGCGTGTTCTACCGTTACAAGTGCGAAACTGCTATATTGTGATATTCTCGTTAAAGCGCATGCAAGCATCGTGAAACCTTAAAGAACAATGTCATTTAGCGAGATACAGCGTTCTGTACTGCAATAAGTTGGTGAGAAACTGTGAGGTCAAGCAAATATCGTAATTGTGAACGAAACAGTGTAATTGAGCGTCTTTAGATACAAGTGCGAATGTTAGGTTAGGTTGATATATCAACCGTCGTAAAACCGCATTAAACAATGTCACTTAGTGAGATGCAGTGTTTTTCACCATTACAAGTCGGGAACTGCGATATCTAATGTGAAAGCGCTTGCAAACGTCGTTAGGTTAGGTTAGGTTAGGTTACGTTAGGTTAGGTTTGTTTAGGTTAGGTTAGGTTAGGTTAGGTTATGTTAGGTTAGGTTGGGTTAGGTTAGGTTAGGTTACGTTAGGTTAAGGTATGAACCGTCGTAAAACCGCAATAAACAATGTCACTTAGTGAGATGCAGTGTTTTTCACCTTTACAAGTTGGGAACTGCGATTTCTAAGGTGAAAGCGCTTGAAACCGTCGTAATGTTGCAGAAAGCAATGTAAAGTAGCGAGTAAAACGTTTTCTAACGATAGAAATGCGAAGGTTATGTTAGGTTGAGTTATGTTAGTTTAAGCTAGGTAGCGTCGTGAAACCACCAAAAACGACGTCATCTAACAAGATAGTGTTGTTTTATTGCGAGTACGAAACTGCGATAGGTAAAATGTTGTGAAAGCTCACAAAACGGCATGAACAAGCCAAATACTGCGTGTTGTACCGTTACAAGTGCGAAACTGCTATGTTTTGACATTCTCGGTAAAGCGCATGCAAGTATCGTGAAACCTTAAAGAACGATGTCATTTAGCGAGATACAGCGTTCTGTACTGTAATAAGTTGGTGAGAAACTGTGAGGTCAAGCAAATATCGTAATTGTGAACGAAACAGTGTAATTGAGCGTCTTTAGATGCAAGTGCGAATGTTAGGTTAGGTTGACATATCAACCGTCGTAAAACCGCATTAAACAATGTCACTTAGTGAGATGTAGTGTTTTTCAACATTACAAGTCGGGAACTACGATATCTAATGTGAAAGCGCATGAAACCGTCGTAATCTTGTAGAAAACATTGTAAAGTTGCGAGTAAAACGTTTTCTAATGATAGAAGTGCGAAGGTTAGGTTATGTTAGGTTAGTTTAAGCTAGGTAGCGTCGTGAAACTACCAAAAACGACGTCATCTAACGAGATAGTGTTGTTTTATAGCGAGTATTAAACTGCGATAGGTGAAATGTTGTGAAAGCACACAAAACGGCATGAACAAGCCAAATACTGCGTGTTCTACCGTTACAAGTGCGAAACTGCTATATTGTGATATTCTCGTTAAAGCGCATGCAAGCATCGTGAAACCTTAAAGAAATATGTCATTTAGCGAGATACAACGTTCTGTACTGCAATAAGTTGGTGAAAAACTGTGAGGTTATGCAAATATCGTAATTGTGAACAAAACAGTGTAATAGAGCGTTTTTAGATACAAGTGCGAATGTTAGGTTAGGTTAAGATATGAACCGTCGTAAAACCGCATTAAACAATGTCAATTAGTGAGATGCAGTGTTTTTCACCATTAAAAGTCGGGAACTGCGATATCTAATGTGAAAGCGCTTGCAACCGTTGTTAGGTTAGGTTAGGTTAGGTTAGGTTAAGTTTTGTTAAGTTAGGTTAGGTTAGGTTAGATTAGGTTAGGTTGGGTTGAGTTGGGTTAGGTTAGGTTAGGTTAGGTTAGGTTGGGTTAGGTTAGGTTGGTTAGGTTGGGTTACGTTAGGTTAGGTTACGTTACGTTAGGTTAGGTTAGGTTAGGTTACGTTAGGTTAGGTTAGGTTAGGTAAGGATAATTTGGTTAGGTTAGGTAAGGTTAGGTTAGGTTAGGTTGGGTTGGGTGTTGTTGGGTTGGGTGTTGTTGGGTTGGGTTGGGTTAGGTTGGGTTAGGTTAGGTTAGGTTACGTTAGGTTAGGTTAGGTTAGGTTACGTTAGGTTATGTTAGGTTAGGTTAGGTTACGTTAGGTTAGGTTAGGTCAGGTAAGGTTAGGTTACGTTAGAATAGGTTAGGTTAGGTTAGGTTACGTTAGGTTAGGTTAAGTTAGGTTAGGTTAGGTTTGGTTAGGTTAGCTTAGGTTAGGTTAGGTTGGGTTGGGTTGGGTTGGGTTAGGTTAGGTTAGGTTAGGTTAGGTTGGGTTAGGTTAGTTTAGGTTAGGTTAGGTTAGGTTAGGTTGGGTTGGGTTGGGTTAGGTTAGGTTAGGTAAGGTTAGGTTAGGTTAGGTTACGTTAGGTTAAGGTATGAACCGTCGTAAAACCGCATTAAACAATGTCACTTAGTGAGATGCAGTGTTTTTCACCTTTACAAGTTGGGAACTGTGATATCTAATGTGAAAGCGCTTGAAACCGTCGTAATGTTGTAGAAAGCAATGTAAAGTAGCGAGTAAAACGTTTTCTAACGATAGAAGTGCGAAGGTTATGTTAGGTTGAGTTATGTTAGTTTAAGCTAGGTAGCGTCGTGAAACTACCAAAAACAACGTCATCTAACGAGATAGTGTTGTTTTATTGCGAGTACGAAACTGCGATAGGTGAAATGTTGTGAAAGCACACAAAACGGCATGAACAAGCCAAATACTGCGTGTTGTACCGTTACAAGTGCGAAACTGCTATGTTGTGATATTCTCATTAAAGCGCATGCAAGCATCGTGAAACCTTAAAGAACGATGTCATTTAGCGAGATACAGCGTTCTGTACTGCAATAAGTTGGTGAAAAACTGTGAGGTTATGCAAATATCCTAATTGTGAACGAAACAGTGTAATAGAGCGTTTTTTAATGCAAGTGCGAATGTTAGGTTAGGTTAAGATATGAACCGTCGTAAAACCGCATTAAACAATGTCACTTAGTGAGATGCAGTGTTTTTCACCATTACAAGTCGGGAACTGCGATATCTAATGTGAAAGCGCTTGCAAACGTCGTTAGGTTAGGTTAGGTTAGGGTAGGTTAGGTTACGTTAGGTTAGGTTAGGTTAGGTTTGGTTAGGTTAGGTTAGGTTAGGTTAGGGATGTTAGGTAAGGTTTGGTTAGGTTAGGTTAGGTTAGGTTGGGTTAGGTAAGGTTAGGTTAGGTTAAGATATGAACCGCGCTAAAACCGCATTAAACAATGTCACTTAGTGAGATGCTGTGTTTTTCACCATTACAAGTCGGGAACTGCGATATCTAATGTGAAAGCGCATGAAACCGTCGTAATCTTGTCGAAAACATTGTAAAGTAGCGAATAAAACGTTTTCTAACGATAGAAGTGCGAAGGTTCGGTTAGTTTGAGCTAGGTAGCGTCGTGAAGCCACCAAAAACGATGTCATCTAACGAGATAGTGTTGTTTTATTGCGAGTACGAAACTGCGATAGGTGAAATATTGGGAAAGCACACAAAATGGCAAGAACTAGCCAGATACTGCGTCTTGTGCCGTTACAAGTGCGAAACTGCTTTATTGTGATATTCTCGTTAAAGCGCATGCAAGTATCGTGAAACCTTAAAGAACGATGTCATTTAGCGAGATACAGCGTTCTGTACTGTAATAAGTTGGTGAGAAACTGTGAGGTCAAGCAAATATCGTAATTGTGAACGAAACAGTGTAATTGAGCGTCTTTAGATACAAGTGCGAATGTTAGGTTAGGTTGATATATCAACCGTCGTAAAACCGCATTAAACAATGTCACTTAGTGAGATGTAGTGTTTTTCAACATTACAAGTCGGGAACTACGCTATCTAATGTGAAAGCGCATGAAACCGTCGTAATCTTGTAGAAAACATTGTAAAGTTGCGAGTAAAACGTTTTCTAACGATAGAAGTGCGAAGGTTAGGTTAGGTTAGGTCAGTTTAAGCTACGTAGCGTCGTGAAACCACCAAAAACGACGTCATCTAACGAGATAGTGTTGTTTTATTGCGAGTATTAAACTGCGATAGGTGAAATGTTGTGAAAGCACACAAAACGGCATGAACAAGCCAAATACTGCGTGTTCTACCGTTACAAGTGCGAAACTGCTATATTGTGATATTCTCGGTAAAGCGCATGCAAGTATCGTGAAACCTTAAAGAACGATGTCATTTAGCGAGATACAGCGTTCTGTACTGTAATAGGTTGGTGAGAAACGGTGAGGTCAAGCAAATATCGTAATTGTGAACGAAACAGTGTAATTGAGCGTCTTTAGATACAAGTGCGAATGTTAGGTTAGGTTGATATATCAACCGTCGTAAAACCGCATTAAACAATGTCACTTAGTGAGATGTAGTGTTTTTCAACATTACAAGTCGGGAACTACGATATCTAATGTGAAAGCGCATGAAACCGTCGTAATCTTGTAGAAAACATTGTAAAGTTGCGAGTAAAACGTTTTCTAACGATAGAAGTGCGAAGGTTAGCTTGAGTTATGTTAGTTTAAGCTATGTAGCGTCGTGAGACCACCAAAAAGGACGTCATCTAACGAGATAGTGTTGTTTTATTGCATGTACGAAGCTGCAATAGGTGAAATGTTGTGAAAGTACACAAAACGGCTTGAACAAGCCAGATACTGCGTGTTGTACCGTTACAAGTGCGAAACTGCTATAATGTGATATTCTCGTTAAAGCGCATGCAAGCATCGTGAAACCTTAAAGAACGATGTCATTTAGCGAGATACAGCGTTCTGTACTGCAATAAGTTGGTGAAAAACTGTGAGGTTATGCAAATATCGTAATTGTGAACGAAACAGTGTAATAGAGCGTTTTTCAATACAAGTACGAATGTTAGGTTAGGTTAAGATATGAACCGTCGTAAACCGCATTAAACAATGTCACTTAGTGAGATGTAGTGTTTTTCAACATTACAAGTCGGGAACTACGATATCTAATGTGAAAGCGCATGAAACCGTCGTAATCTTGTAGAAAACATTGTAAAGTTGCGAGTAAAACGTTTTCTAACGATAGAAGTGCGAAGGTTAGGTTAGGTTAGGTTAGTTTAAGCTAGGTAGCGTCGTGAAACTACCAAAAACGACGTCATCTAACGAGATAGTGTTGTTTTATAGCGAGTATTAAACTGCGATAGGTGAAATGTTGTGAAAGCACACAAAACGGCATGAACAAGCCAAATACTGCGTGTTCTACCGTTACAAGTGCGAAACTGCTATATTGTGATATTCTCGTTAAAGCGCATGCAAGCATCGTGAAACCTTAAAGAACAATGCCATTTAGCGAGATACAGCGTTCTGTACTGCAATAAGTTGGTGAAAAACTGTGAGGTTATGCAAATATCGTAATTGTGAACGAAACAGTGTAATAGAGCGTTTTTCAATACAAGTACGAATGTTAGGTTAGGTTAAGATATGAACCGTCGTAAAACCGCATTAAACAATGTCACTTAGTGAGATGCAGTGTTTTTCACCATTACAAGTCGGGAACTGCGATATCTAATGTGAAAGCGCTTGCAAACGTCGTTAGGTTAGGTTAGGTTAGGTTAGGTTAGGTTACGTTAGGTTAGGTTTGGTTAGGTTAGGTTAGGTTAGGTTAGGTTATGTTAGGTTAGGTTGGGTTAGGTTAGGTTAGGTTACGTTAGGTCAAGGTATGAACCGTCGTAAAACCGCATTAAACAATGTCACTTAGTGAGATGCAGTGTTTTTCACCTTTACAAGTTGGGAACTGTGATATCTAATGTGAAAGCGCTTGAAACCGTCGTAATGTTGTAGAAAGCAATGTAAAGTAGCGAGTAAAATGTTTTCTAACGATAGAAGTGCGAAGGTTATGTTAGGTTGAGTTATGTTAGTTTAAGCTAGGTAGCGTCGTGAAACTACCAAAAACAACGTCATCTAACGAGATAGTGTTGTTTTATTGCGAGTACGAAACTGCGATAGGTGAAATGTTGTGAAAGCACACAAAACGGCATGAACAAGCCAAATACTGCGTGTTGTACCGTTACAAGTGCGAAACTGCTATGTTGTGATATTCTCGTTAAAGCGCATGCAAGCATCGTGAAACCTTGAAGAACGATGTCATTTAGCGAGATACAGCGTTCTGTACTGCAATAAGTTGGTGAAAAACTGTGAGGTTATGCAAATATCCTAATTGTGAACGAAACAGTGTAGTAGAGCGTTTTTTAATGCAAGTGCGAATGTTAGGTTAGGTTAAGATATGAACCGTCGTAAAACCGCATTAAACAATGTCACTTAGTGAGATGCAGTGTTTTTCACCATTACAAGTCGGGAACTGCGATATCTAATGTGAAAGCGCTTGCAAACGTCGTTAGGTTAGGTTAGGTTAGGTTAGGTTACGTTAGGTTAGGTTAGGTTAGGTTTGGTTAGGTTAGGTTAGGTTAGGTTAGGGATGTTAGGTAAGGTTTGGTTAGGTTAGGTTAGGTTGGGTTAGGTAAGGTTAGGTTAGGTTAAGATATGAACCGCGCTAAAACCGCATTAAACAATGTCACTTAGTGAGATGCTGTGTTTTTCACCATTACAAGTCGGGAACTGCGATATCTAATGTGAAAGCGCATGAAACCATCGTAATCTTGTAGAAAACATTGTAAAGTAGCGAATAAAACGTTTTCTAACGATAGAAGTGCGAAGGTTCGGTTAGTTTGAGCTAGGTAGCGTCGTGAAGCCACCAAAAACGATGTCATCTAACGAGATAGTGTTGTTTTATTGCTAGTACGAAACTGCGATAGGTGAATAATTGGGAAAGCACACAAAATGGCATGAACTAGCCAGCTACTGCGTCTTGTGCCGTTACAAGTGCGAAACTGCTTTATTGTGATATTCTCGTTAAAGCGCATGCAAGTATCGTGAAACCTTAAAGAACGATGTCATTTAGCGAGATACAGCGTTCTGTACTGTAATAAGTTGGTGAGAAACTGTGAGGTCAAGCAAATATCGTAATTGTGAACGAAACAGTGTAATTGAGCGTACTTAGATACAAGTGCGAATGTTAGGTTAGGTTGAGATATACACCGTCGTAAAACCGCATTAAACAATGTCACTTAGTGAGATGTAGTGTTTTTCAACATTACAAGTCGGGAACTACGATATCTAATGTGAAAGCGCATGAAACCGTCGTAATCTTGTAGAAAACATTGTAAAGTTGCGAGTAAAACGTTTTCTAACGATAGAAGTGCGAAGGTTAGCTTGAGTTATGTTAGTTTAAGCTATGTAGCGTCGTGAGACCACCAAAAAGGACGTCATCTAACGAGATAGTGTTGTTTTATTGCATGTACTAAACTGCAATAGGTGAAATGTTGTGAAAGTACACAAAACGGCTTGAACAAGCCAGATACTGCGTGTTGTACCGTTACAAGTGCGAAACTGCTATAATGTGATATTCTCGTTAAAGCGCATGCAAGCATCGTGAAACCTTAAAGAACGATGTCATTTAGCGAGATACAGCGTTCTGTACTGCAATAAGTTGGTGAAAAACTGTGAGGTTATGCAAATATCGTAATTGTGAACGAAACAGTGTAATAGAGCGTTTTTCAATACAAGTACGAATGTTAGGTTAGGTTAAGATATGAACCGTCGTAAAACCGCATTAAACAATGTCACTTAGTGAGATGCAGTGTTTTTCACCATTACAAGTCGGGAACTGCGATATCTAATGTGAAAGCGCTTGCAAACGTCGTTAGGTTAGGTTAGGTTAGGTTAGGTTAGGTTACGTTAGGTTAGGTTTGGTTAGGTTAGGTTAGGTTAGGTTAGGTTAGGTTATGTTAGGTTAGGTTGGGTTAGGTTAGGTTAGGTTACGTTAGGTCAAGGTATGAACCGTCGTAAAACCGCATTAAACAATGTCACTTAGTGAGATGCAGTGTTTTTCACCTTTACAAGTTGGGAACTGCGATATCTAATGTGAAAGCGCTTGAAACCGTCGTAATGTTGTAGAAAGCAATGTAAAGTAGCGAGTAAAACGTTTTCTAACGATAGAAGTGCGAAGGTTATGTTAGGTTGAGTTATGTTAGTTTAAGCTACGTAGCGTCGTGAAACCACCAAAAACGACGTCATCTAACGAGATAGTGTTGTTTTATTGCGAGTATTAAACTGCGATAGGTGAAATGTTGTGAAAGCACACAAAACGGCATGAACAAGCCAAATACTGCGTGTTCTACCGTTACAAGTGCGAAACTGCTATGTTGTGATATTCTCGTTAAAGCGCATGCAAGCATCGTGAAACCTTGAAGAACGATGTCATTTAGCGAGATACAGCGTTCTGTACTGCAATAAGTTGGTGAAAAACTGTGAGGTTATGCAAATATCCTAATTGTGAACGAAACAGTGTAATAGAGCGTTTTTTAATGCAAGTGCGAATGTTAGGTTAGGTTAAGATATGAACCGTCGTAAAACCGCATTAAACAATGTCACTTAGTGAGATGCAGTGTTTTTCACCATTACAAGTCGGGAACTGTGATATCTAATGTGAAAGCGCTTGCAAACGTCGTTAGGTTAGGTTAGGTTAGGTTAGGTTACGTTAGGTTAGGTTAGGTTAGGTTTGGTTAGGTTAGGTTAGGTTAGGGATGTTAGGTAAGGTTTGGTTAGGTTAGGTTAGGTTAGGTTGGGTTAGGTAAGGTTAGGTTAGGTTAAGATATGAACCGCGCTAAAACCGCATTAAACAATGTCACTTAGTGAGATGCTGTGTTTTTCACCATTACAAGTCGGGAACTGCGATATCTAATGTGAAAGCGCATGAAACCGTCGTAATCTTGTAGAAAACATTGTAAAGTAGCGAATAAAACGTTTTCTAACGATAGAAGTGCGAAGGTTCGGTTAGTTTGAGCTAGGTAGCGTCGTGAAGCCACCAAAAACGATGTCATCTAACGAGATAGTGTTGTTTTATTGCGAGTACGAAACTGCGATAGGTGAATAATTGGGAAAGCACACAAAATGGCATGAACTAGCCAGCTACTGCGTCTTGTGCCGTTACAAGTGCGAAACTGCTTTATTGTGATATTCTCGTTAAAGCGCATGCAAGTATCGTGAAACCTTAAAGAACGATGTCATTTAGCGAGATACAGCGTTCTGTACTGTAATAAGTTGGTGAGAAACTGTGAGGTCAAGCAATTATCGTAATTGTGAACGAAACAGTGTAATTGAGCGTACTTAGATACAAGTGCGAATGTTAGGTTAGGTTGAGATATACACCGTCGTAAAACCGCATTAAACAATGTCACTTAGTGAGATGTAGTGTTTTTCAACATTACAAGTCGGGAACTACGATATCTAATGTGAAAGCGCATGAAACCGTCGTAATCTTGTAGAAAACATTGTAAAGTTGCGAGTAAAACGTTTTCTAACGATAGAAGTGCGAAGGTTAGCTTGAGTTATGTTAGTTTAAGCTATGTAGCGTCGTGAGACCACCAAAAAGGACGTCATCTAACGAGATAGTGTTGTTTTATTGCATGTACGAAACTGCAATAGGTGAAATGTTGTGAAAGTACACAAAACGGCTTGAACAAGCCAGATACTGCGTGTTGTACCGTTACAAGTGCGAAACTGCTATAATGTGATATTCTCGTTAAAGCGCATGCAAGCATCGTGAAACCTTAAAGAACGATGTCATTTAGCGAGATACAGCGTTCTGTACTGCAATAAGTTGGTGAAAAACTGTGAGGTTATGCAAATATCGTAATTGTGAACGAAACAGTGTAATAGAGCGTTTTTCAATACAA
Organism: Rhipicephalus microplus; assembly: GCF_043290135.1. Lineage (NCBI taxonomy): Eukaryota > Metazoa > Arthropoda > Arachnida > Ixodida > Ixodidae > Rhipicephalus > Rhipicephalus microplus. The sequence continues at coordinate 119,114 of NW_027464763.1, read as the reverse complement.
GTACGAATGTTAGGTTAGGTTAAGATATGAACCGTCGTAAAACCGCATTAAACAATGTCACTTAGTGAGATGCAGTGTTTTTCACCATTACAAGTCGGGAACTGCGATATCTAATGTGAAAGCGCTTGCAAACGTCGTTAGGTTAGGTTAGGTTAGGTTAGGTTACGTTAGGTTAGGTTTGGTTAGGTTAGGTTAGGTTAGGTTAGGTTAGGTTAGGTTATGTTAGGTTAGGTTGGGTTAGGTTAGGTTAGGTTACGTTAGGTCAAGGTATGAACCGTCGTAAAACCGCATTAAACAATGTCACTTAGTGAGATGCAGTGTTTTGCACCTTTACAAGTTGGGAACTGCGATATCTAATGTGAAAGCGCTTGAAACCGTCGTAATGTTGTAGAAAGCAATGTAAAGTAGCGAGTAAAACGTTTTCTAACGATAGAAGTGCGAAGGTTATGTTAGGTTGAGTTATGTTAGTTTAAGCTACGTAGCGTCGTGAAACCACCAAAAACGACGTCATCTAACGAGATAGTGTTGTTTTATTGCGAGTATTAAACTGCGATAGGTGAAATGTTGTGAAAGCACACAAAACGGCATGAACAAGCCAAATACTGCGTGTTCTACCGTTATAAGTGCGAAACTGCTATATTGTGATATTCTCGGTAAAGCGCATGCAAGCATCGTGAAACCTTAAAGAACAATGTCATTTAGCGAGATACAGCGTTCTGTACTGCAATAAGTTGGTGAAAAACTGTGAGGTTATGCAAATATCGTAATTGTGAACAAAACAGTGTAATAGAGCGTTTTTAGATACAAGTGCGAATGTTAGGTTAGGTTAAGATATGAACCGTCGTAAAACCGCATTAAACAATGTCAATTAGTGAGATGCAGTGTTTTTCACCATTAAAAGTGGGGAACTGTGATATCTAATGTGAAAGCGCTTGCAACCGTCGTTAGGTTAGGTTAGGTTAGGTTAGGTTAGGTTAGGTTTGGTTAGGTTAGGTTACGTTAGGTTAGGTTAGATTAGGTTAGGTTGGGTTGAGTTGGGTTAGGTTAGGTTAGGTTAGGTTGGGTTAGGTTAGGTTAGGTTAGGTTAGGTTACGTTAGGTTAGGTTAGGTTAGGTTAGGATAATTTGGTTAGGTTAGGTAAGGTTAGGTTAGGTTAGGTTAGGTTGGGTTGGGTGTTGTTGGGTTGGGTTGGGTTGGGTTAGGTTGGGTTAGGTTAGGTTAGGTTACGTTAGGTTAGGTTAGGTTACGTTAGGTTATGTTAGGTTAGGTTAGGTTACGTTAGGTTAGGTTAGGTCAGGTTAGGTTAGGTTACGTTAGAATAGGTTAGGTTAGGTTACGTTAGGTTAGGTTAAGTTAGGTTAGGTTAAGTTTGGTTAGGTTAGGTTAGGTTAGCTTTGGTTAGGTTAGGTTGGGTTGGGTTGGGTTAGGTTGGGTTAGGTTAGGTTAGGTTAGGTTTGGTTAGGTTAGGTTAGGTTTGGTTAGGTTAGGTTAGGTTAGGTTAGGTTATGTTAGGTTAGGTTGGGTTAGGTTAGGTTAGGTTACGTTAGGTCAAGGTATGAATCGTCGTAAAACCGCATTAAACAATGTCACTTAGTGAGATGCAGTGTTTTTCACTTTTACAAGTTGGGAACTGTGATATCTAATGTGAAAGCGCTTGAAACCGTCGTAATGTTGTAGAAAGCAATGTAAAGTAGCGAGTAAAACATTTTCTAACGATAGAAGTGCGAAGGTTATGTTAGGTTGAGTTATGTTAGTTTAAGCTAGGTAGCGTCGAGAAACTACCAAAAACAACGTCATCTAACGAGATAGTGTTGTTTTATTGCGAGTACGAAACTGCGATAGGTGAAATGTTGTGAAAGCACACAAAACGGCATGAACAAGCCAAATACTGCGTGTTGTATCGTTACAAGTGCGAAACAGCTATGTTGTGATATTCTCGTTGAAGCGCATGCAAGCATCGTGAAACCTTAAAGAACGATGTCATTTTGCGAGATACAGCGTTCTGTACTGCAATAAGTTGGTGAAAAACTGTGAGGTTATGCAAATATCCTAATTGTGAACGAAACAGTGTAATAGAGCGTTTTTAATACAAGTGCGAATGTTAGGTTAGGTTAAGATATGAACCGTCGTAAAACCGCATTAAACAATGTCACTTAGTGAGATGCAGTGTTTTTCACCATTACAAGTCGGGAACTGCGATATCTAATGTGAAAGCGCTTGAAAACGTCGTTAGGTTAGGTTAGGTTAGGTTAGGTTAGGTTTGGTTAGGTTAGGTTAGGTTAAGTTAGGTTAGGGTATGTTAGGTAAGGTTTGGTTAGGTTAGGTTAGGTTAGGTTGGGTTAGGTAAGGTTAGGTTAGGTTAAGATATGAACCACGCTAAAACCGCATTAAACAATGTCACTTAGTGAGATGCTGTGTTTTTCACCATTAAGAGTCGGGAACTGCGATATCTAATGTGAAAGCGCATGAAACCGTCGTAATCTTGTAGAAAACATTGTAAAGTAGCGAATAAAACGTTTTCTAACGATAGAAGTGCGAAGGTTCGGTTAGTTTGAGCTAGGTAGCGTCGTGAAACCACCAAAAACGATGTCATCTAACGAGACAGTGTTGTTTTATTGCGAGTACGAAACTGCGATAGGTGAAATATTGGGAAAGCACACAAAATGGCATGAACTAGCCAGATACTGCGTCTTGTGCCGTTACAAGTGCGAAACTGCTTTATTGTGATATTCTCGTTAAAGCGCATGCAAGTGTCTTGAAACCTTAAAGAACGATGTCATTTAGCGAGGTACAGCGTTCTGTACTGTAATAAGTTGGTGAGAAACTGTGAGGTCAAGCAAATATCGTAATTGTGAACGAAACAGTGTAATTGAGCGTATTTAGATACAAGTGCGAATGTTAGGTTAGGTTGAGATATCAACCGTCGTAAAACCGCATTAAACAATGTCACTTAGGGAGATGTAGTGTTTTTCAACATTACAAGTCGGGAACTACGATATCTAATGTGAAAGCGCTTGAAAACGTCGTTAGGTTAGGTTAGGTTAGGTTAGGTTACGTTAGGTTAGGTTTGGTTAGGTTAGGTTATGTTAGGTTAGGTTGGGTTAGGTTAGGTTAGGTTACGTTAGGTTAAGGTATGAACCGTCGTAAAACCGCATTAAACAATGTCAATTAGTGAGATGCAGTGTTTTTCACCTTTACAAGTTGGGAACTGCGATATCTAATGTGAAAGCGCTTGAAACCGTCGTACTGTTCCAGAAAGCAATGTAAAGTAGCGAGTAAAACGTTTTCTAACGATAGAAGTGCGAAGGTTATGTTAGGTTGAGTTATGTTAGTTTAAGCTAGGTAGCGTCGTGAAACCACCAAAAACGACGTCATCTAACGAGATAGTATTGTTTTATTGCGAGTATTAAACTGTGATAGGTGAAATGTTGTGAATGCACACAAAACGGCATGAACAAGCCAAATACTGCGTGTTCTACCGTTACAAGTGCGAAACTGCTATATTGTAATATTCTCGTTAAAGTGCATGCAAGCATCGTGAAACCTTAAAGAACAATGTTATTTAGCGAGATACAGCGTTCTGTACTGCAATAAGTTGGTGAGAAACTGTGAGGTCAAGCAAATATCGTAATTGTGAACGAAACAGTGTAATTGAGCGTCTTTAGATACAAGTGCGAATGTTAGGTTAGGTTGACATATCAACCGTCGTAAAACCGCATTAAACAATGTCACTTAGTGAGATGTAGTGTTTTTCAACATTACAAGTCGGGAACTACGATATCTAATGTGAAAGCGCATGAAACCGTCGTAATCTTGTAGAAAACATTGTAAAGTGGCGAGTAAAACGTTTTCTAACGATAGAAGTGCGAAGTTTAGGTTAGGTTAGGTTAGTTTAAGCTAGGTAGCGTCGTGAAACTACCAAAAACGACGTCATCTAACGAGATAGTGTTGTTTTATAGCGAGTATTAAACTGCGATAGGTGAAATGTTGTGAAAGCACACAAAACGGCATGAACAAGCCAAATACTGCGTGTTCTACCGTTACAAGTGCGAAACTGCTATATTGTGATATTCTCGTTAAAGCGCATGCAAGCATCGTGAAACCTTAAAGAACAATGTCATTTAGCGAGATACAGCGTTCTGTACTGCAATAAGTTGGTGAAAAACTGAGGTTATGCAAATATCGTAATTGTGAACAAAACAGTGTAATAGAGCGTTTTTAGATACAAGTGCGAATGTTAGGTTAGGTTAAGATATGAACCGTCGTAAAACCGCATTAAACAATGTCAATTACTGAGATGCAGTGTTTTTTCACCATAAAAAGTGGGGAACTGCGATATTTAATGTGAAAGCGCTTGCAACCGTCGTTAGGTTAGGTTAGGTTAGGTTAGATTAGGTTAGGTTGAGTTGGGTTAGGTTAGGTTAGGTTAGGTTAGGTTAGGTTAGGTTGGGTTAGGTTAGGTTAGGTTAGGTTACGTTAGGTTAGGTTAGGTTACGTTAGGTTAGGTTAGGTTAGGTTAGGTTAGGTTAGGTAAGGATAATTTGGTTAGGTTAGGTAAGGTTAGGTTAGGTTAGGTTAGGTTGGGTTGGGTTGGGTTAGGTTGGGTTTGGTTAGGTTAGGTTACGTTAGGTTAGGTTAGGTTAGGTTAGGTTACGTTAGGTTATGTTAGGTTAGGTTAGGTTACGTTAGGTTAGGTTAGGTCAGGTAAGGTTAGGTTACGTTAGAATAGGTTAGGTTAGGTTAGGTTACGTTAGGTTAGGTTAAGTTAGGTTAGGTTAGGTTTGGTTAGCTTAGGTTAGGTTAGCTTAGGTTAGGTTAGGTTGGGTTGGGTTGGGTTAGGTTGGGTTAGGTTAGGTTAGGTTAGGTTAGGTTGGGTTAGGTTAGTTTAGGTTAGGTTAGGTTAGGTTAGGTTGGGTTGGGTTGGGTTAGGTTAGGTTAGGTTAGGTTAGGTAAGGTTAGGTTAGGTTAGGTTAGGTTACGTTAGGTTAAGGTATGAACTGTCGTAAAACCGCATTAAACAATGTCACTTAGTGAGATGCAGTGTTTTTCACCTTTACAAGTTGGGAACTGTGATATCTAATGTTAAAGCGCTTGAAACCGTCATAATGTTGTAGAAAGCAATGTAAAGTAGCGAGTAAAACGTTTTCTAACGATAGAAGTGCGAAGGTTATGTTAGGTTGAGTTATGTTAGTTTAAGCTACGTAGCGTCGTGCAACTACCAAAAACAACGTCATCTAACGAGATAGTGTTGTTTTATTGCGAGTACGAAACTGCGATAAGTGAAATGTTGTGAAAGCACACAAAACGGCATGAACAAGCCAAATACTGCGTGTTGTACCGTTACAAGTGCGAAACTGCTATGTTGTGATATTCTCGTAAAGCGCATGCAAGCATCGTGAAACCTTAAAGAACGATGTCATTTAGCGAGATACAGCGTTCTGTACTGCAATAAGTTGGTGAAAAACTGTGAGGTTATGCAAATATCCTAATTGTGAACGAAACAGTGTAATAGAGCGTTTTTTAATACAAGTGCGAATGTTTGGTTAGGTTAAGATATGAACCGTCGTAAAACCGCATTAAACAATGTCACTTAGTGAGATGCAGTGTTTTTCACCATTACAAGTCGGGAACTGCGATATCTAATGTGAAAGCGCTTGCAAACGTCGTTAGGTTAGGTTAGGTTTGGTTAGGTTAGGTTAGGTTAGGTTAGGTTACGTTAGGTTAGGTCAGGTTAGGTTTGGTTAGGTTAGGTTAGGTTAGGTTAGGTTATGTTAGGTAAGGTTTGGTTAGGTTAGGTTAGGTTAGGTTGGGTTAGGTAAGGTTAGGTTAGGTTAAGATATGAACCGCGCTAAAACCGCATTAAACAATGTCACTTAGTGAGATGCTGTGTTTTTCACCATTACAAGTCGGGAACTGCGATATCTAATGTGAAAGCGCATGAAACCGTCGTAATCTTGTAGAAAACATTGTAAAGTAGCGAATAAAACGTTTTCTAACGATAGAAGTGCGAAGGTTCGGTTAGTTTGAGCTAGGTAGCGTCGTGAAACCACCAAAAACGATGTCATCTAACGAGATAGTGTTGTTTTATTGCGAGTACGAAACTGCGATAGGTGAAATGTTGTGAAAGCACACAAAACGGCATGAACAAGCCAAATACTGCGTGTTGTACCGTTACAAGTGCGAAACTGCTATAATGTGATATTCTCGTTAAAGCGCATGCAAGCATCGTGAAACCTTAAAGAACGATGTCATTTAGCGAGATACAGCGTTCTGTACTGCAATAAGTTGGTGAAAAACTGTGAGGTTATGCAAATATCGTAATTGTGAACGAAACAGTGTAATAGAGCGTTTTTCAATACAAGTACGAATGTTAGGTTAGGTTAAGATATGAACCGTCGTAAAACCGCATTAAACAATGTCACTTAGTGAGATGCAGTGTTTTTCACCATTACAAGTCGGGAACTGCGATATCTAATGTGAAAGCGCTTGCAAACGTCGTTAGGTTAGGTTAGGTTAGGTTAGGTTAGGTTACGTTAGGTTAGGTTTGGTTAGGTTAGGTTAGGTTAGGTTAGGTTAGGTTATGTTAGGTTAGGTTGGGTTAGGTTAGGTTAGGTTACGTTAGGTCAAGGTATGAACCGTCGTAAAACCGCATTAAACAATGTCACTTAGTGAGATGCAGTGTTTTTCACCTTTACAAGTTGGGAACTGCGATATCTAATGTGAAAGCGCTTGAAACCGTCGTAATGTTGTAGAAAGCAATGTAAAGTAGCGAGTAAAACGTTTTCTAACGATAGAAGTGCGAAGGTTATGTTAGGTTGAGTTATGTTAGTTTAAGCTACGTAGCGTCGTGAAACCACAAAAAACGACGTCATCTAACGAGATAGTGTTGTTTTATTGCGAGTATTAAACTGCGATAGGTGAAATGTTGTGAAAGCACACAAAACGGCATGAACAAGCCAAATACTGCGTGTTCTACCGTTACAAGTGCGAAACTGCTATATTGTGATATTCTCGGTAAAGCGCATGCAAGCATCGTGAAACCTTAAAGAACAATGTCATTTAGCGAGATACAGCGTTCTGTACTGCAATAAGTTGGTGAAAAACTGTGAGGTTATGCAAATATCGTAATTGTGAACAAAACAGTGTAATAGAGCGTTTTTAGATACAAGTGCGAATGTTAGGTTAGGTTAAGATATGAACCGTCGTAAAACCGCATTAAACAATGTCAATTAGTGAGATGCAGTGTTTTTCACCATTAAAAGTGGGGAACTGCGATATCTAATGTGAAAGCGCTTGCAACCGTCGTTAGGTTAGGTTAGGTTAGGTTAGGTTAGGTTAGGTTTGGTTAGGTTAGGTTAGGTTAGGTTAGGTTAGGTTAGATTAGGTTAGGTTGGGTTGAGTTGGGTTAGGTTAGGTTAGGTTAGGTTGGGTTAGGTTAGGTTAGGTTAGGTTAGGTTACGTTAGGTTAGGTTAGGTTAGGTTAGGATAATTTGGTTAGGTTAGGTAAGGTTAGGTTATGTTAGGTTAGGTTGGGTTGGGTGTTGTTGGGTTGGGTTGGGTTGGGTTAGGTTGGGTTAGGTTAGGTTAGGTTACGTTAGGTTAGGTTAGGTTACGTTAGGTTATGTTAGGTTAGGTTAGGTTACGTTAGGTTAGGTTAGGTCAGGTTAGGTTAGGTTACGTTAGAATAGGTTAGGTTAGGTTAGGTTACGTTAGGTTAGGTTAAGTTAGGTTAGGTTAAGTTTGGTTAGGTTAAGTTAGGTTAGCTTTGGTTAGGTTAGGTTGGGTTGGGTTGGGTTAGGTTGGGTTAGGTTAGGTTAGGTTAGGTTTGGTTAGGTTAGGTTAGGTTTGGTTAGGTTAGGTTAGGTTAGGTTAGGTTATGTTAGGTTAGGTTGGGTTAGGTTAGGTTAGGTTACGTTAGGTCAAGGTATGAACCGTCGTAAAACCGCATTAAACAATGTCACTTAGTGAGATGCAGTGTTTTTCACTTTTACAAGTTGGGAACTGTGATATCTAATGTGAAAGCGCTTGAAACCGTCGTAATGTTGTAGAAAGCAATGTAAAGTAGCGAGTAAAACATTTTCTAACGATAGAAGTGCGAAGGTTATGTTAGGTTGAGTTATGTTAGTTTAAGCTAGGTAGCGTCGAGAAACTACCAAAAACAACGTCATCTAACGAGATAGTGTTGTTTTATTGCGAGTACGAAACTGCGATAGGTGAAATGTTGTGAAAGCACACAAAACGGCATGAACAAGCCAAATACTGCGTGTTGTATCGTTACAAGTGCGAAACTGCTATGTTGTGATATTCTCGTTGAAGCGCATGCAAGCATCGTGAAACCTTAAAGAACGATGTCATTTTGCGAGATACAGCGTTCTGTACTGCAATAAGTTGGTGAAAAACTGTGAGGTTATGCAAATATCCTAATTGTGAACGAAACAGTGTAATAGAGCGTTTTTAATACAAGTGCGAATGTTAGGTTAGGTTAAGATATGAACCGTCGTAAAACCGCATTAAACAATGTCACTTAGTGAGATGCAGTGTTTTTCACCATTACAAGTCGGGAACTGCGATATCTAATGTGAAAGCGCTTGAAAACGTCGTTAGGTTAGGTTAGGTTAGGTTAGGTTAGGTTTGGTTAGGTTAGGTTAGGTTAAGTTAGGTTAGGGTATGTTAGGTAAGGTTTGGTTAGGTTAGGTTAGGTTAGGTTGGGTTAGGTAAGGTTAGGTTAGGTTAAGATATGAACCGCGCTAAAACCGCATTAAACAATGTCACTTAGTGAGATGCTGTGTTTTTCACCATTAAGAGTCGGGAACTGCGATATCTAATGTGAAAGCGCATGAAACCGTCGTAATCTTGTAGAAAACATTGTAAAGTAGCGAATAAAACGTTTTCTAACGATAGAAGTGCGAAGGTTCGGTTAGTTTGAGCTAGGTAGCGTCGTGAAACCACCAAAAACGATGTCATCTAACGAGACAGTGTTGTTTTATTGCGAGTACGAAACTGCGATAGGTGAAATATTGGGAAAGCACACAAAATGGCATGAACTAGCCAGATACTGCGTCTTGTGCCGTTACAAGTGCGAAACTGCTTTATTGTGATATTCTCGTTAAAGCGCATGCAAGTGTCTTGAAACCTTAAAGAACGATGTCATTTAGCGAGGTACAGCGTTCTGTACTGTAATAAGTTGGTGAGAAACTGTGAGGTCAAGCAAATATCGTAATTGTGAACGAAACAGTGTAATTGAGCGTATTTAGATACAAGTGCGAATGTTAGGTTAGGTTGAGATATCAACCGTCGTAAAACCGCATTAAACAATGTCACTTAGGGAGATGTAGTGTTTTTCAACATTACAAGTCGGGAACTACGATATCTAATGTGAAAGCGCTTGAAAACGTCGTTAGGTTAGGTTAGGTTAGGTTAGGTTACGTTAGGTTAGGTTTGGTTAGGTTAGGTTATGTTAGGTTAGGTTGGGTTAGGTTAGGTTAGGTTACGTTAGGTTAAGGTATGAACCGTCGTAAAACCGCATTAAACAATGTCAATTAGTGAGATGCAGTGTTTTTCACCTTTACAAGTTGGGAACTGCGATATCTAATGTGAAAGCGCTTGAAACCGTCGTACTGTTCCAGAAAGCAATGTAAAGTAGCGAGTAAAACGTTTTCTAACGATAGAAGTGCGAAGGTTATGTTAGGTTGAGTTATGTTAGTTTAAGCTAGGTAGCGTCGTGAAACCACCAAAAACGACGTCATCTAACGAGATAGTGTTGTTTTATTGCGAGTATTAAACTGTGATAGGTGAAATGTTGTGAATGCACACAAAACGGCATGAACAAGCCAAATACTGCGTGTTCTACCGTTACAAGTGCGAAACTTCTATGTTGTAATATTCTCGTTAAAGCGCACGCAAGCATCGTGAAACCTTAAAGAACAATGTTATTTAGCGAGATACAGCGTTCTGTACTGCAATAAGTTGGTGAGAAACTGTGAGGTCAAGCAAATATCGTAATTGTGAACGAAACAGTGTAATTGAGCGTCTTTAGATACAAGTGCGAATGTTAGGTTAGGTTGACATATCAACCGTCGTAAAACCGCATTAAACAATGTCACTTAGTGAGATGTAGTGTTTTTCAACATTACAAGTCGGGAACTACGATATCTAATGTGAAAGCGCATGAAACCGTCGTAATCTTGTAGAAAACATTGTAAAGTGGCGAGTAAAACGTTTTCTAACGATAGAAGTGCGAAGTTTAGGTTAGGTTAGGTTAGTTTAAGCTAGGTAGCGTCGTGAAACTACCAAAAACGACGTCATCTAACGAGATAGTGTTGTTTTATAGCGAGTATTAAACTGCGATAGGTGAAATGTTGTGAAAGCACACAAAACGGCATGAACAAGCCAAATACTGCGTGTTCTACCGTTACAAGTGCGAAACTGCTATATTGTGATATTCTCGTTAAAGCGCATGCAAGCATCGTGAAACCTTAAAGAACAATGTCATTTAGCGAGATACAGCGTTCTGTACTGCAATAAGTTGGTGAAAAACTGTGAGGTTATGCAAATATCGTAATTGTGAACAAAACAGTGTAATAGAGCGTTTTTAGATACAAGTGCGAATGTTAGGTTAGGTTAAGATATGAACCGTCGTAAAACCGCATTAAACAATGTCAATTACTGAGATGCAGTGTTTTTCACCATAAAAAGTGGGGAACTGCGATATTTAATGTGAAAGCGCTTGCAACCGTCGTTAGGTTAGGTTAGGTTAGGTTAGGTTTGGTTAGGTTAGGTTAGGTTAGGTTAGGTTAGGTTAGATTAGGTTAGGTTGAGTTGGGTTAGGTTAGGTTAGGTTAGGTTAGGTTAGGTTGGGTTAGGTTAGGTTAGGTTAGGTTACGTTAGGTTAGGTTAGGTTACGTTAGGTTAGGTTAGGTTAGGTTAGGTAAGGATAATTTGGTTAGGTTAGGTAAGGTTAGGTTAGGTTAGGTTAGGTTGGGTTGGGTGTTGTTGGGTTGGGTTGGGTTGGGTTAGGTTGGGTTTGGTTAGGTTAGGTTACGTTAGGTTAGGTTAGGTTAGGTTAGGTTAGGTTATGTTAGGTTAGGTTAGGTTACGTTAGGTTAGGTTAGGTCAGGTAAGGTTAGGTTACGTTAGAATAGGTTAGGTTAGGTTAGGTTACGTTAGGTTAGGTTAAGTTAGGTTAGGTTAGGTTTGGTTAGCTTAGGTTAGGTTAATTAGGTTAGGTTAGGTTGGGTTGGGTTGGGTTAGGTTGGGTTAGGTTAGGTTAGGTTAGGTTAGGTTGGGTTAGGTTAGGTTAGGTTAGGTTAGGTTAGGTTAGGTTAGGTTAGGTTAGGTTAGGTTGGGTAGGGTTGGGTTAGGTTAGGTTAGGTTAGGTTAGGTAAGGTTAGGTTAGGTTAGGTTAGGTTACGTTAGGTTAAGGTATGAACTGTCGTAAAACCGCATTAAACATTGTCACTTATTGAGATGCAGTGTTTTTCACCTTTACAAGTTGGGAACTGTGATATCTAATGTGAAAGCGCTTGAAACCGTCATAATGTTGTAGAAAGCAATGTAAAGTAGCGAGTAAAACGTTTTCTAACGATAGAAGTGCGAAGGTTATGTTAGGTTGAGTTATGTTAGTTTAAGCTAGGTAGCGTCGTGCAACTACCAAAAACAACGTCATCTAACGAGATAGTGTTGTTTTATTGCGAGTACGAAACTGCGATAGGTGAAATGTTGTGAAAGCACACAAAACGGCATGAACAAGCCAAATACTGCGTGTTGTACCGTTACAAGTGCGAAACTGCTATGTTGTGATATTCTCGTAAAGCGCATGCAAGCATCGTGAAACCTTAAAGAACGATGTCATTTAGCGAGATACAGCGTTCTGTACTGCAATAAGTTGGTGAAAAACTGTGAGGTTATGCAAATATCCTAATTGTGAACGAAACAGTGTAATAGAGCGTTTTTTACTACAAGTGCGAATGTTTGGTTAGGTTAAGATATGAACCGTCGTAAAACCGCATTAAACAATGTCACTTAGTGAGATGCAGTGTTTTTCACCATTACAAGTCGGGAACTGCGATATCTAATGTGAAAGCGCTTGTAAACGTCGTTAGGTTAGGTTAGGTTTGGTTAGGTTAGGTTAGGTTAGGTTACGTTAGGTTAGGTCAGGTTAGGTTTGGTTAGGTTAGGTTAGGTTAGGTTAGGTTATGTTAGGTAAGGTTTGGTTAGGTTAGGTTAGGTTAGGTTGGGTTAGGTAAGGTTAGGTTAGGTTAAGATATGAACTGCGCTAAAACCGCATTAAACAATGTCACTTAGTGAGATGCTGTGTTTTTCACCATTACAAGTCGGGAACTGCGATTTCTAATGTGAAAGCGCATGAAACCGTCGTAATCTTGTAGAAAACATTGTAAAGTAGCGAATAAAACGTTTTCTAACGATAGAAGTGCGAAGGTTCGGTTAGTTTGAGCTAGGTAGCGTCGTGAAACCACCAAAAACGATGTCATCTAACGAGATAGTGTTGTTTTATTGCGAGTACGAAACTGCGATAGGTGAAATGTTGTGAAAGCACACAAAACGGCATGAACAAGCCAAATACTGCGTGTTGTACAGTTACAAGTGCGAAACTGCTATGTTGTGACATTCTCGGTAAAGCGCATGCAAGTATCGTGAAACCTTAAAGAACGATGTCATTTAGCGAGATACAGCGTTCTGTACTGTAATAAGTTGGTGAGAAACTGTGAGGTCAAGCAAATATCGTAATTGTGAACGAAACAGTGTAATTGAGCGTCTTTAGATACAAGTTCGAATGTTAGGTTAGGTTGACATATCAACCATCGTAAAACCGCATTAAACAATGTCACTTAGTGAGATGTAGTGTTTTTCAACATTACAAGTCGGGAACTACGATATCTAATGTGAAAGCGCATGAAACCGTCGTAATCTTGTAGAAAACATTGTAAAGTTGCGAGTAAAACGTTTTCTAACGATAGAAGTGCGAAGGTTATGTTAGGTTGAGTTATGTTAGTTTAAGCTAGGTAGCGTCGTGAAACCACCAAAAACGACGTCATCTAACGAGATAGTGTTGTTTTATTGCGAGTATTAAACTGTGATAGGTGAAATGTTGTGAATGCACACAAAACGGCATGAACAAGCCAAATACTGCGTGTTCTACCGTTACAAGTGCGAAACTGCTATATTGTAATATTCTCGTTAAAGTGCATGCAAGCATCGTGAAACCTTAAAGAACAATGTTATTTAGCGAGATACAGCGTTCTGTACTGCAATAAGTTGGTGAGAAACTGTGAGGTCAAGCAAATATCGTAATTGTGAACGAAACAGTGTAATTGAGCGTCTTTAGATACAAGTGCGAATGTTAGGTTAGGTTGACATATCAACCGTCGTAAAACCGCATTAAACAATGTCACTTAGTGAGATGTAGTGTTTTTCAACATTACAAGTCGGGAACTACGATATCTAATGTGAAAGCGCATGAAACCGTCGTAATCTTGTAGAAAACATTGTAAAGTGGCGAGTAAAACGTTTTCTAACGATAGAAGTGCGAAGTTTAGGTTAGGTTAGGTTAGTTTAAGCTAGGTAGCGTCGTGAAACTACCAAAAACGACGTCATCTAACGAGATAGTGTTGTTTTATAGCGAGTATTAAACTGCGATAGGTGAAATGTTGTGAAAGCACACAAAACGGCATGAACAAGCCAAATACTGCGTGTTCTACCGTTACAAGTGCGAAACTGCTATATTGTGATATTCTCGTTAAAGCGCATGCAAGCATCGTGAAACCTTAAAGAACAATGTCATTTAGCGAGATACAGCGTTCTGTACTGCAATAAGTTGGTGAAAAACTGTGAGGTTATGCAAATATCGTAATTGTGAACAAAACAGTGTAATAGAGCGTTTTTAGATACAAGTGCGAATGTTAGGTTAGGTTAAGATATGAACCGTCGTAAAACCGCATTAAACAATGTCAATTACTGAGATGCAGTGTTTTTCACCATAAAAAGTGGGGAACTGCGATATTTAATGTGAAAGCGCTTGCAACCGTCGTTAGGTTAGGTTAGGTTAGGTTAGGTTAGGTTTGGTTAGGTTAGGTTAGGTTAGGTTAGATTAGGTTAGGTTGAGTTGGGTTAGGTTAGGTTAGGTTAGGTTAGGTTAGGTTAGGTTAGGTTGGGTTAGGTTAGGTTAGGTTAGGTTAGGTTACGTTAGGTTAGGTTAGGTTACGTTAGGTTAGGTTAGGTTAGGTTAGGTTAGGTAAGGATAATTTGGTTAGGTTAGGTAAGGTTAGGTTAGGTTAGGTTAGGTTGGGTTGGGTTGGGTTAGGTTGGGTTTGGTTAGGTTAGGTTACGTTAGGTTAGGTTAGGTTAGGTTAGGTTACGTTAGGTTATGTTAGGTTAGGTTAGGTTACGTTAGGTTAGGTTAGGTCAGGTAAGGTTAGGTTACGTTAGAATAGGTTAGGTTAGGTTAGGTTACGTTAGGTTAGGTTAAGTTAGGTTAGGTTAGGTTTGGTTAGCTTAGGTTAGGTTAGCTTAGGTTAGGTTAGGTTGGGTTGGGTTGGGTTAGGTTGGGTTGGGTTGGGTTAGGTTAGGTTAGGTTAGGTTAGGTAAGGTTAGGTTAGGTTAGGTTAGGTTACGTTAGGTTAAGGTATGAACTGTCGTAAAACCGCATTAAACAATGTCACTTAGTGAGATGCAGTGTTTTTCACCTTTACAAGTTGGGAACTGTGATATCTAATGTTAAAGCGCTTGAAACCGTCATAATGTTGTAGAAAGCAATGTAAAGTAGCGAGTAAAACGTTTTCTAACGATAGAAGTGCGAAGGTTATGTTAGGTTGAGTTATGTTAGTTTAAGCTAGGTAGCGTCGTGCAACTACCAAAAACAACGTCATCTAACGAGATAGTGTTGTTTTATTGCGAGTACGAAACTGCGATAAGTGAAATGTTGTGAAAGCACACAAAACGGCATGAACAAGCCAAATACTGCGCGTTGTACCGTTACAAGTGCGAAACTGCTATGTTGTGATATTCTCGTAAAGCGCATGCAAGCATCGTGAAACCTTAAAGAACGATGTCATTTAGCGAGATACAGCGTTCTGTACTGCAATAAGTTGGTGAAAAACTGTGAGGTTATGCAAATATCCTAATTGTGAACGAAACAGTGTAATAGAGCGTTTTTTAATACAAGTGCGAATGTTTGGTTAGGTTAAGATATGAACCGTCGTAAAACCGCATTAAACAATGTCACTTAGTGAGATGCAGTGTTTTTCACCATTACAAGTCGGGAACTGCGATATCTAATGTGAAAGCGCTTGCAAACGTCGTTAGGTTAGGTTAGGTTTGGTTAGGTTAGGTTAGGTTAGGTTACGTTAGGTTAGGTCAGGTTAGGTTTGGTTAGGTTAGGTTAGGTTAGGTTAGGTTATGTTAGGTAAGGTTTGGTTAGGTTAGGTTAGGTTAGGTTGGGTTAGGTAAGGTTAGGTTAGGTTAAGATATGAACCGCGCTAAAACCGCATTAAACAATGTCACTTAGTGAGATGCTGTGTTTTTCACCATTACAAGTCGGGAACTGCGATATCTAATGTGAAAGCGCATGAAACCGTCGTAATCTTGTAGAAAACATTGTAAAGTAGCGAATAAAACGTTTTCTAACGATAGAAGTGCGAAGGTTCGGTTAGTTTGAGCTAGGTAGCGTCGTGAAACCACCAAAAACGATGTCATCTAACGAGATAGTGTTGTTTTATTGCGAGTACGAAACTGCGATAGGTGAAATATTGGGAAAGCACACAAAATGGCATGAACTAGCCAGATACTGCGTCTTGTGCCGTTACAAGTGCGAAACTGCTTTATTGTGATATTCTCGTTAAAGCGCATGCAAGTGTCTTGAAACCTTAAAGAACGATGTCATTTAGCGAGGTACAGCGTTCTGCACTGTAATAAGTTGGTGAGAAACTGTGAGGTCAAGCAAATATCGTAATTGTGAACGAAACAGTGTAATTGAGCGCATTTAGATACAAGTGCGAATGTTAGGTTAGGTTGAGATATCAACCGTCGTAAAACCGCATTAAACAATGTCACTTAGGGAGATGTAGTGTTTTTCAACATTACAAGTCGGGAACTACGATATCTAATGTGAAAGCGCTTGAAAACGTCGTTAGGTTAGGTTAGGTTAGGTTAGGTTACGTTAGGTTAGGTTTGGTTAGGTTAGGTTATGTTAGGTTAGGTTGGGTTAGGTTAGGTTAGGTTACGTTAGGTTAAGGTATGAACCGTCGTAAAACCGCATTAAACAATGTCAATTAGTGAGATGCAGTGTTTTTCACCTTTACAAGTTGGGAACTGCGATATCTAATGTGAAAGCGCTTGAAACCGTCGTACTGTTCCAGAAAGCAATGTAAAGTAGCGAGTAAAACGTTTTCTAACGATAGAAGTGCGAAGGTTATGTTAGGTTGAGTTATGTTAGTTTAAGCTAGGTAGCGTCGTGAAACCACCAAAAACGACGTCATCTAACGAGATAGTGTTGTTTTATTGCGAGTATTAAACTGTGATAGGTGAAATGTTGTGAATGCACACAAAACGGCATGAACAAGCCAAATACTGCGTGTTCTACCGTTACAAGTGCGAAACTTCTATGTTGTAATATTCTCGTTAAAGCGCACGCAAGCATCGTGAAACCTTAAAGAACAATGTTATTTAGCGAGATACAGCGTTCTGTACTGCAATAAGTTGGTGAGAAACTGTGAGGTCAAGCAAATATCGTAATTGTGAACGAAACAGTGTAATTGAGCGTCTTTAGATACAAGTGCGAATGTTAGGTTAGGTTGACATATCAACCGTCGTAAAACCGCATTAAACAATGTCACTTAGTGAGATGTAGTGTTTTTCAACATTACAAGTCGGGAACTACGATATCTAATGTGAAAGCGCATGAAACCGTCGTAATCTTGTAGAAAACATTGTAAAGTGGCGAGTAAAACGTTTTCTAACGATAGAAGTGCGAAGTTTAGGTTAGGTTAGGTTAGTTTAAGCTAGGTAGCGTCGTGAAACTACCAAAAACGACGTCATCTAACGAGATAGTGTTGTTTTATAGCGAGTATTAAACTGCGATAGGTGAAATGTTGTGAAAGCACACAAAACGGCATGAACAAGCCAAATACTGCGTGTTCTACCGTTACAAGTGCGAAACTGCTATATTGTGATATTCTCGTTAAAGCGCATGCAAGCATCGTGAAACCTTAAAGAACAATGTCATTTAGCGAGATACAGCGTTCTGTACTGCAATAAGTTGGTGAAAAACTGTGAGGTTATGCAAATATCGTAATTGTGAACAAAACAGTGTAATAGAGCGTTTTTAGATACAAGTGCGAATGTTAGGTTAGGTTAAGATATGAACCGTCGTAAAACCGCATTAAACAATGTCAATTACTGAGATGCAGTGTTTTTCACCATAAAAAGTGGGGAACTGCGATATTTAATGTGAAAGCGCTTGCAACCGTCGTTAGGTTAGGTTAGGTTAGGTTAGGTTAGGTTTGGTTAGGTTAGGTTAGGTTAGGTTAGATTAGGTTAGGTTGAGTTGGGTTAGGTTAGGTTAGGTTAGGTTAGGTTAGGTTAGGTTAGGTTGGGTTAGGTTAGGTTAGGTTAGGTTAGGTTACGTTAGGTTAGGTTAGGTTACGTTAGGTTAGGTTAGGTTAGGTTAGGTTAGGTAAGGATAATTTGGTTAGGTTAGGTAAGGTTAGGTTAGGTTAGGTTAGGTTGGGTTGGGTTGGGTTAGGTTGGGTTTGGTTAGGTTAGGTTACGTTAGGTTAGGTTAGGTTAGGTTAGGTTACGTTAGGTTATGTTAGGTTAGGTTAGGTTACGTTAGGTTAGGTTAGGTCAGGTAAGGTTAGGTTACGTTAGAATAGGTTAGGTTAGGTTAGGTTACGTTAGGTTAGGTTAAGTTAGGTTAGGTTAGGTTTGGTTAGCTTAGGTTAGGTTAGCTTAGGTTAGGTTAGGTTGGGTTGGGTTGGGTTAGGTTGGGTTGGGTTGGGTTAGGTTAGGTTAGGTTAGGTTAGGTAAGGTTAGGTTAGGTTAGGTTAGGTTACGTTAGGTTAAGGTATGAACTGTCGTAAAACCGCATTAAACAATGTCACTTAGTGAGATGCAGTGTTTTTCACCTTTACAAGTTGGGAACTGTGATATCTAATGTTAAAGCGCTTGAAACCGTCATAATGTTGTAGAAAGCAATGTAAAGTAGCGAGTAAAACGTTTTCTAACGATAGAAGTGCGAAGGTTATGTTAGGTTGAGTTATGTTAGTTTAAGCTAGGTAGCGTCGTGCAACTACCAAAAACAACGTCATCTAACGAGATAGTGTTGTTTTATTGCGAGTACGAAACTGCGATAAGTGAAATGTTGTGAAAGCACACAAAACGGCATGAACAAGCCAAATACTGCGCGTTGTACCGTTACAAGTGCGAAACTGCTATGTTGTGATATTCTCGTAAAGCGCATGCAAGCATCGTGAAACCTTAAAGAACGATGTCATTTAGCGAGATACAGCGTTCTGTACTGCAATAAGTTGGTGAAAAACTGTGAGGTTATGCAAATATCCTAATTGTGAACGAAACAGTGTAATAGAGCGTTTTTTAATACAAGTGCGAATGTTTGGTTAGGTTAAGATATGAACCGTCGTAAAACCGCATTAAACAATGTCACTTAGTGAGATGCAGTGTTTTTCACCATTACAAGTCGGGAACTGCGATATCTAATGTGAAAGCGCTTGCAAACGTCGTTAGGTTAGGTTAGGTTTGGTTAGGTTAGGTTAGGTTAGGTTACGTTAGGTTAGGTCAGGTTAGGTTTGGTTAGGTTAGGTTAGGTTAGGTTAGGTTATGTTAGGTAAGGTTTGGTTAGGTTAGGTTAGGTTAGGTTGGGTTAGGTAAGGTTAGGTTAGGTTAAGATATGAACCGCGCTAAAACCGCATTAAACAATGTCACTTAGTGAGATGCTGTGTTTTTCACCATTACAAGTCGGGAACTGCGATATCTAATGTGAAAGCGCATGAAACCGTCGTAATCTTGTAGAAAACATTGTAAAGTAGCGAATAAAACGTTTTCTAACGATAGAAGTGCGAAGGTTCGGTTAGTTTGAGCTAGGTAGCGTCGTGAAACCACCAAAAACGATGTCATCTAACGAGATAGTGTTGTTTTATTGCGAGTACGAAACTGCGATAGGTGAAATATTGGGAAAGCACACAAAATGGCATGAACTAGCCAGATACTGCGTCTTGTGCCGTTACAAGTGCGAAACTGCTTTATTGTGATATTCTCGTTAAAGCGCATGCAAGTGTCTTGAAACCTTAAAGAACGATGTCATTTAGCGAGGTACAGCGTTCTGCACTGTAATAAGTTGGTGAGAAACTGTGAGGTCAAGCAAATATCGTAATTGTGAACGAAACAGTGTAATTGAGCGCATTTAGATACAAGTGCGAATGTTAGGTTAGGTTGAGATATCAACCGTCGTAAAACCGCATTAAACAATGTCACTTAGGGAGATGTAGTGTTTTTCAACATTACAAGTCGGGAACTACGATATCTAATGTGAAAGCGCTTGAAAACGTCGTTAGGTTAGGTTAGGTTAGGTTAGGTTACGTTAGGTTAGGTTTGGTTAGGTTAGGTTATGTTAGGTTAGGTTGGGTTAGGTTAGGTTAGGTTACGTTAGGTTAAGGTATGAACCGTCGTAAAACCGCATTAAACAATGTCAATTAGTGAGATGCAGTGTTTTTCACCTTTACAAGTTGGGAACTGCGATATCTAATGTGAAAGCGCTTGAAACCGTCGTACTGTTCCAGAAAGCAATGTAAAGTAGCGAGTAAAACGTTTTCTAACGATAGAAGTGCGAAGGTTATGTTAGGTTGAGTTATGTTAGTTTAAGCTAGGTAGCGTCGTGAAACCACCAAAAACGACGTCATCTAACGAGATAGTGTTGTTTTATTGCGAGTATTAAACTGTGATAGGTGAAATGTTGTGAATGCACACAAAACGGCATGAACAAGCCAAATACTGCGTGTTCTACCGTTACAAGTGCGAAACTTCTATGTTGTAATATTCTCGTTAAAGCGCACGCAAGCATCGTGAAACCTTAAAGAACAATGTTATTTAGCGAGATACAGCGTTCTGTACTGCAATAAGTTGGTGAGAAACTGTGAGGTCAAGCAAATATCGTAATTGTGAACGAAACAGTGTAATTGAGCGTCTTTAGATACAAGTGCGAATGTTAGGTTAGGTTGACATATCAACCGTCGTAAAACCGCATTAAACAATGTCACTTAGTGAGATGTAGTGTTTTTCAACATTACAAGTCGGGAACTACGATATCTAATGTGAAAGCGCATGAAACCGTCGTAATCTTGTAGAAAACATTGTAAAGTGGCGAGTAAAACGTTTTCTAACGATAGAAGTGCGAAGTTTAGGTTAGGTTAGGTTAGTTTAAGCTAGGTAGCGTCGTGAAACTACCAAAAACGACGTCATCTAACGAGATAGTGTTGTTTTATAGCGAGTATTAAACTGCGATAGGTGAAATGTTGTGAAAGCACACAAAACGGCATGAACAAGCCAAATACTGCGTGTTCTACCGTTACAAGTGCGAAACTGCTATATTGTGATATTCTCGTTAAAGCGCATGCAAGCATCGTGAAACCTTAAAGAACAATGTCATTTAGCGAGATACAGCGTTCTGTACTGCAATAAGTTGGTGAAAAACTGTGAGGTTATGCAAATATCGTAATTGTGAACAAAACAGTGTAATAGAGCGTTTTTAGATACAAGTGCGAATGTTAGGTTAGGTTAAGATATGAACCGTCGTAAAACCGCATTAAACAATGTCAATTACTGAGATGCAGTGTTTTTCACCATAAAAAGTGGGGAACTGCGATATTTAATGTGAAAGCGCTTGCAACCGTCGTTAGGTTAGGTTAGGTTAGGTTAGGTTTGGTTAGGTTAGGTTAGGTTAGGTTAGGTTAGGTTAGATTAGGTTAGGTTGAGTTGGGTTAGGTTAGGTTAGGTTAGGTTAGGTTAGGTTGGGTTAGGTTAGGTTAGGTTAGGTTACGTTAGGTTAGGTTAGGTTACGTTAGGTTAGGTTAGGTTAGGTTAGGTAAGGATAATTTGGTTAGGTTAGGTAAGGTTAGGTTAGGTTAGGTTAGGTTGGGTTGGGTGTTGTTGGGTTGGGTTGGGTTGGGTTAGGTTGGGTTTGGTTAGGTTAGGTTACGTTAGGTTAGGTTAGGTTAGGTTAGGTTAGGTTATGTTAGGTTAGGTTAGGTTACGTTAGGTTAGGTTAGGTCAGGTAAGGTTAGGTTACGTTAGAATAGGTTAGGTTAGGTTAGGTTACGTTAGGTTAGGTTAAGTTAGGTTAGGTTAGGTTTGGTTAGCTTAGGTTAGGTTAGCTTAGGTTAGGTTAGGTTGGGTTGGGTTGGGTTAGGTTGGGTTAGGTTAGGTTAGGTTAGGTTAGGTTGGGTTAGGTTAGGTTAGGTTAGGTTAGGTTAGGTTAGGTTAGGTTAGGTTAGGTTAGGTTGGGTTGGGTTGGGTTAGGTTAGGTTAGGTTAGGTTAGGTAAGGTTAGGTTAGGTTA
This sequence comes from Rhipicephalus microplus, assembly GCF_043290135.1. Lineage (NCBI taxonomy): Eukaryota > Metazoa > Arthropoda > Arachnida > Ixodida > Ixodidae > Rhipicephalus > Rhipicephalus microplus. The sequence goes on along the minus strand of NW_027464763.1, from coordinate 97,529 downwards.
GGTTAGGTTACGTTAGGTTAAGGTATGAACTGTCGTAAAACCGCATTAAACATTGTCACTTATTGAGATGCAGTGTTTTTCACCTTTACAAGTTGGGAACTGTGATATCTAATGTGAAAGCGCTTGAAACCGTCATAATGTTGTAGAAAGCAATGTAAAGTAGCGAGTAAAACGTTTTCTAACGATAGAAGTGCGAAGGTTATGTTAGGTTGAGTTATGTTAGTTTAAGCTAGGTAGCGTCGTGCAACTACCAAAAACAACGTCATCTAACGAGATAGTGTTGTTTTATTGCGAGTACGAAACTGCGATAGGTGAAATGTTGTGAAAGCACACAAAACGGCATGAACAAGCCAAATACTGCGTGTTGTACCGTTACAAGTGCGAAACTGCTATGTTGTGATATTCTCGTAAAGCGCATGCAAGCATCGTGAAACCTTAAAGAACGATGTCATTTAGCGAGATACAGCGTTCTGTACTGCAATAAGTTGGTGAAAAACTGTGAGGTTATGCAAATATCCTAATTGTGAACGAAACAGTGTAATAGAGCGTTTTTTAATACAAGTGCGAATGTTTGGTTAGGTTAAGATATGAACCGTCGTAAAACCGCATTAAACAATGTCACTTAGTGAGATGCAGTGTTTTTCACCATTACAAGTCGGGAACTGCGATATCTAATGTGAAAGCGCTTGTAAACGTCGTTAGGTTAGGTTAGGTTTGGTTAGGTTAGGTTAGGTTAGGTTACGTTAGGTTAGGTCAGGTTAGGTTTGGTTAGGTTAGGTTAGGTTAGGTTAGGTTATGTTAGGTAAGGTTTGGTTAGGTTAGGTTAGGTTAGGTTGGGTTAGGTAAGGTTAGGTTAGGTTAAGATATGAACTGCGCTAAAACCGCATTAAACAATGTCACTTAGTGAGATGCTGTGTTTTTCACCATTACAAGTCGGGAACTGCGATTTCTAATGTGAAAGCGCATGAAACCGTCGTAATCTTGTAGAAAACATTGTAAAGTAGCGAATAAAACGTTTTCTAACTATAGAAGTGCGAAGGTTCGGTTAGTTTGAGCTAGGTAGCGTCGTGAAACCACCAAAAACGATGTCATCTAACGAGATAGTGTTGTTTTATTGCGAGTACGAAACTGCGATAGGTGAAATGTTGTGAAAGCACACAAAACGGCATGAACAAGCCAAATACTGCGTGTTGTACAGTTACAAGTGCGAAACTGCTATGTTGTGACATTCTCGGTAAAGCGCATGCAAGTATCGTGAAACCTTAAAGAACGATGTCATTTAGCGAGATACAGCGTTCTGTACTGTAATAAGTTGGTGAGAAACTGTGAGGTCAAGCAAATATCGTAATTGTGAACGAAACAGTGTAATTGAGCGTCTTTAGATACAAGTTCGAATGTTAGGTTAGGTTGACATATCAACCATCGTAAAACCGCATTAAACAATGTCACTTAGTGAGATGTAGTGTTTTTCAACATTACAAGTCGGGAACTACGATATCTAATGTGAAAGCGCATGAAACCGTCGTAATCTTGTAGAAAACATTGTAAAGTTGCGAGTAAAACGTTTTCTAACGATAGAAGTGCGAAGGTTATGTTAGGTTGAGTTATGTTAGTTTAAGCTAGGTAGCGTCGTGAAACCACCAAAAACGACGTCATCTAACGAGATAGTGTTGTTTTATTGCGAGTATTAAACTGTGATAGGTGAAATGTTGTGAATGCACACAAAACGGCATGAACAAGCCAAATACTGCGTGTTCTACCGTTACAAGTGCGAAACTGCTATATTGTAATATTCTCGTTAAAGTGCATGCAAGCATCGTGAAACCTTAAAGAACAATGTTATTTAGCGAGATACAGCGTTCTGTACTGCAATAAGTTGGTGAGAAACTGTGAGGTCAAGCAAATATCGTAATTGTGAACGAAACAGTGTAATTGAGCGTCTTTAGATACAAGTGCGAATGTTAGGTTAGGTTGACATATCAACCGTCGTAAAACCGCATTAAACAATGTCACTTAGTGAGATGTAGTGTTTTTCAACATTACAAGTCGGGAACTACGATATCTAATGTGAAAGCGCATGAAACCGTCGTAATCTTGTAGAAAACATTGTAAAGTGGCGAGTAAAACGTTTTCTAACGATAGAAGTGCGAAGTTTAGGTTAGGTTAGGTTAGTTTAAGCTAGGTAGCGTCGTGAAACTACCAAAAACGACGTCATCTAACGAGATAGTGTTGTTTTATAGCGAGTATTAAACTGCGATAGGTGAAATGTTGTGAAAGCACACAAAACGGCATGAACAAGCCAAATACTGCGTGTTCTACCGTTACAAGTGCGAAACTGCTATATTGTGATATTCTCGTTAAAGCGCATGCAAGCATCGTGAAACCTTAAAGAACAATGTCATTTAGCGAGATACAGCGTTCTGTACTGCAATAAGTTGGTGAAAAACTGTGAGGTTATGCAAATATCGTAATTGTGAACAAAACAGTGTAATAGAGCGTTTTTAGATACAAGTGCGAATGTTAGGTTAGGTTAAGATATGAACCGTCGTAAAACCGCATTAAACAATGTCAATTACTGAGATGCAGTGTTTTTCACCATAAAAAGTGGGGAACTGCGATATTTAATGTGAAAGCGCTTGCAACCGTCGTTAGGTTAGGTTAGGTTAGGTTAGGTTAGGTTTGGTTAGGTTAGGTTAGGTTAGGTTAGATTAGGTTAGGTTGAGTTGGGTTAGGTTAGGTTAGGTTAGGTTAGGTTAGGTTAGGTTAGGTTGGGTTAGGTTAGGTTAGGTTAGGTTAGGTTACGTTAGGTTAGGTTAGGTTACGTTAGGTTAGGTTAGGTTAGGTTAGGTTAGGTAAGGATAATTTGGTTAGGTTAGGTAAGGTTAGGTTAGGTTAGGTTAGGTTGGGTTGGGTTGGGTTAGGTTGGGTTTGGTTAGGTTAGGTTACGTTAGGTTAGGTTAGGTTAGGTTAGGTTACGTTAGGTTATGTTAGGTTAGGTTAGGTTACGTTAGGTTAGGTTAGGTCAGGTAAGGTTAGGTTACGTTAGAATAGGTTAGGTTAGGTTAGGTTACGTTAGGTTAGGTTAAGTTAGGTTAGGTTAGGTTTGGTTAGCTTAGGTTAGGTTGGGTTGGGTTGGGTTAGGTTGGGTTAGGTTAGGTTAGGTTAGGTTAGGTTGGGTTAGGTTAGTTTAGGTTAGGTTAGGTTAGGTTGGGTTGGGTTGGGTTAGGTTAGGTTAGGTTAGGTTAGGTAAGGTTAGGTTAGGTTAGGTTAGGTTACGTTAGGTTAAGGTATGAACTGTCGTAAAACCGCATTAAACAATGTCACTTAGTGAGATGCAGTGTTTTTCACCTTTACAAGTTGGGAACTGTGATATCTAATGTTAAAGCGCTTGAAACCGTCATAATGTTGTAGAAAGCAATGTAAAGTAGCGAGTAAAACGTTTTCTAACGATAGAAGTGCGAAGGTTATGTTAGGTTGAGTTATGTTAGCTTAAGCTAGGTAGCGTCGTGCAACTACCAAAAACAACGTCATCTAACGAGATAGTGTTGTTTTATTGCGAGTACGAAACTGCGATAAGTGAAATGTTGTGAAAGCACACAAAACGGCATGAACAAGCCAAATACTGCGCGTTGTACCGTTACAAGTGCGAAACTGCTATGTTGTGATATTCTCGTAAAGCGCATGCAAGCATCGTGAAACCTTAAAGAACGATGTCATTTAGCGAGATACAGCGTTCTGTACTGCAATAAGTTGGTGAAAAACTGTGAGGTTATGCAAATATCCTAATTGTGAACGAAACAGTGTAATAGAGCGTTTTTTAATACAAGTGCGAATGTTTGGTTAGGTTAAGATATGAACCGTCGTAAAACCGCATTAAACAATGTCACTTAGTGAGATGCAGTGTTTTTCACCATTACAAGTCGGGAACTGCGATATCTAATGTGAAAGCGCTTGCAAACGTCGTTAGGTTAGGTTAGGTTTGGTTAGGTTAGGTTAGGTTAGGTTACGTTAGGTTAGGTCAGGTTAGGTTTGGTTAGGTTAGGTTAGGTTAGGTTAGGTTATGTTAGGTAAGGTTTGGTTAGGTTAGGTTAGGTTAGGTTGGGTTAGGTAAGGTTAGGTTAGGTTAAGATATGAACCGCGCTAAAACCGCATTAAACAATGTCACTTAGTGAGATGCTGTGTTTTTCACCATTACAAGTCGGGAACTGCGATATCTAATGTGAAAGCGCATGAAACCGTCGTAATCTTGTAGAAAACATTGTAAAGTAGCGAATAAAACGTTTTCTAACGATAGAAGTGCGAAGGTTCGGTTAGTTTGAGCTAGGTAGCGTCGTGAAACCACCAAAAACGATGTCATCTAACGAGATAGTGTTGTTTTATTGCGAGTACGAAACTGCGATAGGTGAAATGTTGTGAAAGCACACAAAACGGCATGAACAAGCCAAATACTGCGTGTTCTACCGTTACAAGTGCGAAACTGCTATATTGTGATATTCTCGTTAAAGCGCATGCAAGCATCGTGAAACCTTAAAGAACAATGTCATTTAGCGAGATACAGCGTTCTGTACTGCAACAAGTTGGTGAAAAACTGTGAGGTTATGCAAATATCGTAATTGTGAACAAAACAGTGTAATAGAGCGTTTTTAGATACAAGTGCGAATGTTAGGTTAGGTTAAGATATGAACCGTCGTAAAACCGCATTAAACAATGTCAATTACTGAGATGCAGTGTTTTTCACCATAAAAAGTGGGGAACTGCGATATTTAATGTGAAAGCGCTTGCAACCGTCGTTAGGTTAGGTTAGGTTAGGTTAGGTTTGGTTAGGTTAGGTTAGGTTAGGTTAGGTTAGATTAGGTTAGGTTGAGTTGGGTTAGGTTAGGTTAGGTTAGGTTAGGTTAGGTTGGGTTAGGTTAGGTTAGGTTAGGTTACGTTAGGTTAGGTTAGGTTACGTTAGGTTAGGTTAGGTTAGGTTAGGTTAGGTAAGGATAATTTGGTTAGGTTAGGTAAGGTTAGGTTAGGTTAGGTTAGGTTGGGTTGGGTGTTGTTGGGTTGGGTTGGGTTGGGTTAGGTTGGGTTTGGTTAGGTTAGGTTACGTTAGGTTAGGTTAGGTTAGGTTAGGTTATGTTAGGTTAGGTTAGGTTACGTTAGGTTAGGTTAGGTCAGGTAAGGTTAGGTTACGTTAGAATAGGTTAGGTTAGGTTAGGTTACGTTAGGTTAGGTTAAGTTAGGTTAGGTTAGGTTTGGTTAGCTTAGGTTAGGTTAGCTTAGGTTAGGTTAGGTTGGGTTGGGTTGGGTTGGGTTAGGTTGGGTTAGGTTAGGTTAGGTTAGGTTAGGTTGGGTTAGGTTAGGTTAGGTTAGGTTAGGTTAGGTTAGGTTAGGTTAGGTTAGGTTGGGTTGGGTTGGGTTAGGTTAGGTTAGGTTAGGTTAGGTAAGGTTAGGTTAGGTTAGGTTAGGTTACGTTAGGTTAAGGTATGAACTGTCGTAAAACCGCATTAAACATTGTCACTTAGTGAGATGCAGTGTTTTTCACCTTTACAAGTTGGGAACTGTGATATCTAATGTGAAAGCGCTTGAAACCGTCATAATGTTGTAGAAAGCAATGTAAAGTAGCGAGTAAAACGTTTTCTAACGATAGAAGTGCGAAGGTTATGTTAGGTTGAGTTATGTTAGTTTAAGCTAGGTAGCGTCGTGCAACTACCAAAAACAACGTCATCTAACGAGATAGTGTTGTTTTATTGCGAGTACGAAACTGCGATAAGTGAAATGTTGTGAAAGCACACAAAACGGCATGAACAAGCCAAATACTGCGCGTTGTACCGTTACAAGTGCGAAACTGCTATGTTGTGATATTCTCGTAAAGCGCATGCAAGCATCGTGAAACCTTAAAGAACGATGTCATTTAGCGAGATACAGCGTTCTGTACTGCAATAAGTTGGTGAAAAACTGTGAGGTTATGCAAATATCCTAATTGTGAACGAAACAGTGTAATAGAGCGTTTTTTAATACAAGTGCGAATGTTTGGTTAGGTTAAGATATGAACCGTCGTAAAACCGCATTAAACAATGTCACTTAGTGAGATGCAGTGTTTTTCACCATTACAAGTCGGGAACTGCGATATCTAATGTGAAAGCGCTTGCAAACGTCGTTAGGTTAGGTTAGGTTTGGTTAGGTTAGGTTAGGTTAGGTTACGTTAGGTTAGGTCAGGTTAGGTTTGGTTAGGTTAGGTTAGGTTAGGTTAGGTTATGTTAGGTAAGGTTTGGTTAGGTTAGGTTAGGTTAGGTTGGGTTAGGTAAGGTTAGGTTAGGTTAAGATATGAACCGCGCTAAAACCGCATTAAACAATGTCACTTAGTGAGATGCTGTGTTTTTCACCATTACAAGTCGGGAACTGCGATATCTAATGTGAAAGCGCATGAAACCGTCGTAATCTTGTAGAAAACATTGTAAAGTAGCGAATAAAACGTTTTCTAACGATAGAAGTGCGAAGGTTCGGTTAGTTTGAGCTAGGTAGCGTCGTGAAACCACCAAAAACGATGTCATCTAACGAGATAGTGTTGTTTTATTGCGAGTACGAAACTGCGATAGGTGAAATGTTGTGAAAGCACACAAAACGGCATGAACAAGCCAAATACTGCGTGTTCTACCGTTACAAGTGCGAAACTGCTATATTGTGATATTCTCGTTAAAGCGCATGCAAGCATCGTGAAACCTTAAAGAACAATGTCATTTAGCGAGATACAGCGTTCTGTACTGCAATAAGTTGGTGAAAAACTGTGAGGTTATGCAAATATCGTAATTGTGAACAAAACAGTGTAATAGAGCGTTTTTAGATACAAGTGCGAATGTTAGGTTAGGTTAAGATATGAACCGTCGTAAAACCGCATTAAACAATGTCAATTACTGAGATGCAGTGTTTTTCACCATAAAAAGTGGGGAACTGCGATATTTAATGTGAAAGCGCTTGCAACCGTCGTTAGGTTAGGTTAGGTTAGGTTAGGTTTGGTTAGGTTAGGTTAGGTTAGGTTAGGTTAGGTTAGATTAGGTTAGGTTGAGTTGGGTTAGGTTAGGTTAGGTTAGGTTAGGTTAGGTTGGGTTAGGTTAGGTTAGGTTAGGTTACGTTAGGTTAGGTTAGGTTACGTTAGGTTAGGTTAGGTTAGGTTAGGTTAGGTAAGGATAATTTGGTTAGGTTAGGTAAGGTTAGGTTAGGTTAGGTTAGGTTGGGTTGGGTGTTGTTGGGTTGGGTTGGGTTGGGTTAGGTTGGGTTTGGTTAGGTTAGGTTACGTTAGGTTAGGTTAGGTTAGGTTAGGTTATGTTAGGTTAGGTTAGGTTACGTTAGGTTAGGTTAGGTCAGGTAAGGTTAGGTTACGTTAGAATAGGTTAGGTTAGGTTAGGTTACGTTAGGTTAGGTTAAGTTAGGTTAGGTTAGGTTTGGTTAGCTTAGGTTAGGTTAGCTTAGGTTAGGTTAGGTTGGGTTGGGTTGGGTTAGGTTGGGTTAGGTTAGGTTAGGTTAGGTTAGGTTGGGTTAGGTTAGGTTAGGTTAGGTTAGGTTAGGTTAGGTTAGGTTAGGTTGGGTTGGGTTGGGTTAGGTTAGGTTAGGTTAGGTTAGGTAAGGTTAGGTTAGGTTAGGTTAGGTTACGTTAGGTTAAGGTATGAACTGTCGTAAAACCGCATTAAACATTGTCACTTAGTGAGATGCAGTGTTTTTCACCTTTACAAGTTGGGAACTGTGATATCTAATGTGAAAGCGCTTGAAACCGTCATAATGTTGTAGAAAGCAATGTAAAGTAGCGAGTAAAACGTTTTCTAACGATAGAAGTGCGAAGGTTATGTTAGGTTGAGTTATGTTAGTTTAAGCTAGGTAGCGTCGTGCAACTACCAAAAACAACGTCATCTAACGAGATAGTGTTGTTTTATTGCGAGTACGAAACTGCGATAGGTGAAATGTTGTGAAAGCACACAAAACGGCATGAACAAGCCAAATACTGCGTGTTGTACCGTTACAAGTGCGAAACTGCTATGTTGTGATATTCTCGTAAAGCGCATGCAAGCATCGTGAAACCTTAAAGAACGATGTCATTTAGCGAGATACAGCGTTCTGTACTGCAATAAGTTGGTGAAAAACTGTGAGGTTATGCAAATATCCTAATTGTGAACGAAACAGTGTAATAGAGCGTTTTTTAATACAAGTGCGAATGTTTGGTTAGGTTAAGATATGAACCGTCGTAAAACCGCATTAAACAATGTCACTTAGTGAGATGCAGTGTTTTTCACCATTACAAGTCGGGAACTGCGATATCTAATGTGAAAGCGCTTGTAAACGTCGTTAGGTTAGGTTAGGTTTGGTTAGGTTAGGTTAGGTTAGGTTACGTTAGGTTAGGTCAGGTTAGGTTTGGTTAGGTTAGGTTAGGTTAGGTTAGGTTAGGTTATGTTAGGTAAGGTTTGGTTAGGTTAGGTTAGGTTAGGTTGGGTTAGGTAAGGTTAGGTTAGGTTAAGATATGAACTGCGCTAAAACCGCATTAAACAATGTCACTTAGTGAGATGCTGTGTTTTTCACCATTACAAGTCGGGAACTGCGATTTCTAATGTGAAAGCGCATGAAACCGTCGTAATCTTGTAGAAAACATTGTAAAGTAGCGAATAAAACGTTTTCTAACGATAGAAGTGCGAAGGTTCGGTTAGTTTGAGCTAGGTAGCGTCGTGAAACCACCAAAAACGATGTCATCTAACGAGATAGTGTTGTTTTATTGCGAGTACGAAACTGCGATAGGTGAAATGTTGTGAAAGCACACAAAACGGCATGAACAAGCCAAATACTGCGTGTTGTACAGTTACAAGTGCGAAACTGCTATGTTGTGACATTCTCGGTAAAGCGCATGCAAGTATCGTGAAACCTTAAAGAACGATGTCATTTAGCGAGATACAGCGTTCTGTACTGTAATAAGTTGGTGAGAAACTGTGAGGTCAAGCAAATATCGTAATTGTGAACGAAACAGTGTAATTGAGCGTCTTTAGATACAAGTTCGAATGTTAGGTTAGGTTGACATATCAACCATCGTAAAACCGCATTAAACAATGTCACTTAGTGAGATGTAGTGTTTTTCAACATTACAAGTCGGGAACTACGATATCTAATGTGAAAGCGCATGAAACCGTCGTAATCTTGTAGAAAACATTGTAAAGTTGCGAGTAAAACGTTTTCTAACGATAGAAGTGCGAAGGTTATGTTAGGTTGAGTTATGTTAGTTTAAGCTAGGTAGCGTCGTGAAACCACCAAAAACGACGTCATCTAACGAGATAGTGTTGTTTTATTGCGAGTATTAAACTGTGATAGGTGAAATGTTGTGAATGCACACAAAACGGCATGAACAAGCCAAATACTGCGTGTTCTACCGTTACAAGTGCGAAACAGCTATATTGTAATATTCTCGTTAAAGTGCATGCAAGCATCGTGAAACCTTAAAGAACAATGTTATTTAGCGAGATACAGCGTTCTGTACTGCAATAAGTTGGTGAGAAACTGTGAGGTCAAGCAAATATCGTAATTGTGAACGAAACAGTGTAATTGAGCGTCTTTAGATACAAGTGCGAATGTTAGGTTAGGTTGACATATCAACCGTCGTAAAACCGCATTAAACAATGTCACTTAGTGAGATGTAGTGTTTTTCAACATTACAAGTCGGGAACTACGATATCTAATGTGAAAGCGCATGAAACCGTCGTAATCTTGTAGAAAACATTGTAAAGTGGCGAGTAAAACGTTTTCTAACGATAGAAGTGCGAAGTTTAGGTTAGGTTAGGTTAGTTTAAGCTAGGTAGCGTCGTGAAACTACCAAAAACGACGTCATCTAACGAGATAGTGTTGTTTTATAGCGAGTATTAAACTGCGATAGGTGAAATGTTGTGAAAGCACACAAAACGGCATGAACAAGCCAAATACTGCGTGTTCTACCGTTACAAGTGCGAAACTGCTATATTGTGATATTCTCGTTAAAGCGCATGCAAGCATCGTGAAACCTTAAAGAACAATGTCATTTAGCGAGATACAGCGTTCTGTACTGCAATAAGTTGGTGAAAAACTGTGAGGTTATGCAAATATCGTAATTGTGAACAAAACAGTGTAATAGAGCGTTTTTAGATACAAGTGCGAATGTTAGGTTAGGTTAAGATATGAACCGTCGTAAAACCGCATTAAACAATGTCAATTACTGAGATGCAGTGTTTTTCACCATAAAAAGTGGGGAACTGCGATATTTAATGTGAAAGCGCTTGCAACCGTCGTTAGGTTAGGTTAGGTTAGGTTAGGTTAGGTTTGGTTAGGTTAGGTTAGGTTAGGTTAGGTTAGATTAGGTTAGGTTGAGTTGGGTTAGGTTAGGTTAGGTTAGGTTAGGTTGGGTTAGGTTAGGTTAGGTTAGGTTAGGTTACGTTAGGTTAGGTTAGGTTACGTTAGGTTAGGTTAGGTTAGGTTAGGTTAGGTTAGGTAAGGATAATTTGGTTAGGTTAGGTAAGGTTAGGTTAGGTTAGGTTAGGTTGGGTTGGGTTGGGTTGGGTTAGGTTGGGTTTGGTTAGGTTAGGTTACGTTAGGTTAGGTTAGGTTAGGTTAGGTTACGTTAGGTTATGTTAGGTTAGGTTAGGTTACGTTAGGTTAGGTTAGGTCAGGTAAGGTTAGGTTACGTTAGAATAGGTTAGGTTAGGTTAGGTTACGTTAGGTTAGGTTAAGTTAGGTTAGGTTAGGTTTGGTTAGCTTAGGTTAGGTTAGCTTAGGTTAGGTTAGGTTGGGTTGGGTTGGGTTAGGTTGGGTTAGGTTAGGTTAGGTTAGGTTAGGTTGGGTTAGGTTAGTTTAGGTTAGGTTAGGTTAGGTTAGGTTGGGTTGGGTTGGGTTAGGTTAGGTTAGGTTAGGTTAGGTAAGGTTAGGTTAGGTTAGGTTAGGTTACGTTAGGTTAAGGTATGAACTGTCGTAAAACCGCATTAAACAATGTCACTTAGTGAGATGCAGTGTTTTTCACCTTTACAAGTTGGGAACTGTGATATCTAATGTTAAAGCGCTTGAAACCGTCATAATGTTGTAGAAAGCAATGTAAAGTAGCGAGTAAAACGTTTTCTAACGATAGAAGTGCGAAGGTTATGTTAGGTTGAGTTATGTTAGTTTAAGCTAGGTAGCGTCGTGCAACTACCAAAAACAACGTCATCTAACGAGATAGTGTTGTTTTATTGCGAGTACGAAACTGCGATAAGTGAAATGTTGTGAAAGCACACAAAACGGCATGAACAAGCCAAATACTGCGCGTTGTACCGTTACAAGTGCGAAACTGCTATGTTGTGATATTCTCGTAAAGCGCATGCAAGCATCGTGAAACCTTAAAGAACGATGTCATTTAGCGAGATACAGCGTTCTGTACTGCAATAAGTTGGTGAAAAACTGTGAGGTTATGCAAATATCCTAATTGTGAACGAAACAGTGTAATAGAGCGTTTTTTAATACAAGTGCGAATGTTTGGTTAGGTTAAGATATGAACCGTCGTAAAACCGCATTAAACAATGTCACTTAGTGAGATGCAGTGTTTTTCACCATTACAAGTCGGGAACTGCGATATCTAATGTGAAAGCGCTTGCAAACGTCGTTAGGTTAGGTTAGGTTTGGTTAGGTTAGGTTAGGTTAGGTTACGTTAGGTTAGGTCAGGTTAGGTTTGGTTAGGTTAGGTTAGGTTAGGTTAGGTTATGTTAGGTAAGGTTTGGTTAGGTTAGGTTAGGTTAGGTTGGGTTAGGTAAGGTTAGGTTAGGTTAAGATATGAACCGCGCTAAAACCGCATTAAACAATGTCACTTAGTGAGATGCTGTGTTTTTCACCATTACAAGTCGGGAACTGCGATATCTAATGTGAAAGCGCATGAAACCGTCGTAATCTTGTAGAAAACATTGTAAAGTAGCGAATAAAACGTTTTCTAACGATAGAAGTGCGAAGGTTCGGTTAGTTTGAGCTAGGTAGCGTCGTGAAACCACCAAAAACGATGTCATTTAACGAGATAGTGTTGTTTTATTGCGAGTACGAAACTGCGATAGGTGAAATGTTGTGAAAGCACACAAAACGGCATGAACAAGCCAAATACTGCGTGTTGTACCGTTACAAGTGCGAAACTGCTATAATGTGATATTCTCGTTAAAGCGCATGCAAGCATCGTGAAACCTTAAAGAACGATGTCATTTAGCGAGATACAGCGTTCTGTACTGCAATAAGTTGGTGAAAAACTGTGAGGTTATGCAAATATCGTAATTGTGAACGAAACAGTGTAATAGAGCGTTTTTCAATACAAGTACGAATGTTAGGTTAGGTTAAGATATGAACCGTCGTAAAACCGCATTAAACAATGTCACTTAGTGAGATGCAGTGTTTTTCACCATTACAAGTCGGGAACTGCGATATCTAATGTGAAAGCGCTTGCAAACGTCGTTAGGTTAGGTTAGGTTAGGTTAGGTTACGTTAGGTTAGGTTTGGTTAGGTTAGGTTAGGTTAGGTTAGGTTAGGTTATGTTAGGTTAGGTTGGGTTAGGTTAGGTTAGGTTACGTTAGGTCAAGGTATGAACCGTCGTAAAACCGCATTAAACAATGTCACTTAGTGAGATGCAGTGTTTTTCACCTTTACAAGTTGGGAACTGCGATATCTAATGTGAAAGCGCTTGAAACCGTCGTAATGTTGTAGAAAGCAATTTAAAGTAGCGAGTAAAACGTTTTCTAACGATAGAAGTGCGAAGGTTATGTTAGGTTGAGTTATGTTAGTTTAAGCTACGTAGCGTCGTGAAACCACCAAAAACGACGTCATCTAACGAGATAGTGTTGTTTTATTGCGAGTATTAAACTGCGATAGGTGAAATGTTGTGAAAGCACACAAAACGGCATGAACAAGCCAAATACTGCGTGTTCTACCGTTACAAGTGCGAAACTGCTATATTGTGATATTCTCGGTAAAGCGCATGCAAGCATCGTGAAACCTTAAAGAACGATGTCATTTAGCGAGATACAGCGTTCTGTACTGCAATAAGTTGGTGAAAAACTGTGAGGTTATGCAAATATCGTAATTGTGAACGAAACAGTGTAATAGAGCGTTTTTCAATACAAGTACGAATGTTAGGTTAGGTTAAGATATGAACCGTCGTAAAACCGCATTAAACAATGTCACTTAGTGAGATGCAGTGTTTTTCACCATTACAAGTCGGGAACTGCGATATCTAATGTGAAAGCGCTTGCAAACGTCGTTAGGTTAGGTTAGGTTAGGTTAGGTTAGGTTACGTTAGGTTAGGTTAGGTTAGGTTAGGTTATGTTAGGTAAGGTTTGGTTAGGTTAGGTTAGGTTAGGTTGGGTTAGGTAAGGTTAGGTTAGGTTAAGATATGAACTGCGCTAAAACCGCATTAAACAATGTCACTTAGTGAGATGCTGTGTTTTTCACCATTACAAGTCGGGAACTGCGATATCTAATGTGAAAGCGCATGAAACCGTCGTAATCTTGTAGAAAACATTGTAAAGTAGCGAATAAAACGTTTTCTAACGATAGAAGTGCGAAGGTTCGGTTAGTTTGAGCTAGGTAGCGTCGTGAAACCACCAAAAACGATGTCATCTAACAAGATAGTGTTGTTTTATAGCGAGTACGAAACTGCGATAGGTGAAATGTTGTGAAAGCACACAAAACGGCATGAACAAGCCAAATACTGCGTGTTGTACAGTTACAAGTGCGAAACTGCTATGTTGTGACATTCTCGGTAAAGCGCATGCAAGTATCGTGAAACCTTAAAGAACGATGTCATTTAGCGAGATACAGCGTTCTGTACTGTAATAAGTTGGTGAGAAACTGTGAGGTCAAGCAAATATCGTAATTGTGAACTAAACAGTGTAATTGAGCGTCTTTAGATACAAGTTCGAATGTTAGGTTAGGTTGACATATCAACCATCGTAAAACCGCATTAAACAATGTCACTTAGTGAGATGTAGTGTTTTTCAACATTACAAGTCGGGAACTACGATATCTAATGTGAAAGCGCATGAAACCGTCGTAATCTTGTAGAAAACATTGTAAAGTTGCGAGTAAAACGTTTTCTAACGATAGAAGTGCGAAGGTTATGTTAGGTTGAGTTATGTTAGTTTAAGCTAGGTAGCGTCGTGAAACCACCAAAAACGACGTCATCTAACGAGATAGTGTTGTTTTATTGCGAGTATTAAACTGTGATAGGTGAAATGTTGTGAATGCACACAAAACGGCATGAACAAGCCAAATACTGCGTGTTCTACCGTTACAAGTGCGAAACTGCTATATTGTAATATTCTCGTTAAAGTGCATGCAAGCATCGTGAAACCTTAAAGAACAATGTTATTTAGCGAGATACAGCGTTCTGTACTGCAATAAGTTGGTGAGAAACTGTGAGGTCAAGCAAATATCGTAATTGTGAACGAAACAGTGTAATTGAGCGTCTTTAGATACAAGTGCGAATGTTAGGTTAGGTTGACATATCAACCGTCGTAAAACCGCATTAAACAATGTCACTTAGTGAGATGTAGTGTTTTTCAACATTACAAGTCGGGAACTACGATATCTAATGTGAAAGCGCATGAAACCGTCGTAATCTTGTAGAAAACATTGTAAAGTGGCGAGTAAAACGTTTTCTAACGATAGAAGTGCGAAGTTTAGGTTAGGTTAGGTTAGTGTAAGCTAGGTAGCGTCGTGAAACTACCAAAAACGACGTCATCTAACGAGATAGTGTTGTTTTATAGCGAGTATTAAACTGCGATAGGTGAAATGTTGTGAAAGCACACAAAACGGCATGAACAAGCCAAATACTGCGTGTTCTACCGTTACAAGTGCGAAACTGCTATATTGTGATATTCTCGTTAAAGCGCATGCAAGCATCGTGAAACCTTAAAGAACAATGTCATTTAGCGAGATACAGCGTTCTGTACTGCAATAAGTTGGTGAAAAACTGTGAGGTTATGCAAATATCGTAATTGTGAACAAAACAGTGTAATAGAGCGTTTTTAGATACAAGTGCGAATGTTAGGTTAGGTTAAGATATGAACCGTCGTAAAACCGCATTAAACAATGTCAATTACTGAGATGCAGTGTTTTTCACCATAAAAAGTGGGGAACTGCGATATTTATAGTGAAAGCGCTTGCAACCGTCGTTAGGTTAGGTTAGGTTAGGTTAGGTTAGGTTTGGTTAGGTTAGGTTAGGTTAGGTTAGGTTAGATTAGGTTAGGTTGAGTTGGGTTAGGTTAGGTTAGGTTAGGTTAGGTTAGGTTGGGTTAGGTTAGGTTAGGTTAGGTTACGTTAGGTTAGGTTAGGTTACGTTAGGTTAGGTTAGGTTAGGTTAGGTTAGGTAAGGATAATTTGGTTAGGTTAGGTAAGGTTAGGTTAGGTTAGGTTAGGTTGGGTTGGGTTGGGTTAGGTTGGGTTTGGTTAGGTTAGGTTACGTTAGGTTAGGTTAGGTTAGGTTAGGTTACGTTAGGTTATGTTAGGTTAGGTTAGGTTACGTTAGGTTAGGTTAGGTCAGGTAAGGTTAGGTTACGTTAGAATAGGTTAGGTTAGGTTAGGTTACGTTAGGTTAGGTTAAGTTAGGTTAGGTTAGGTTTGGTTAGCTTAGGTTAGGTTAGCTTAGGTTAGGTTAGGTTGGGTTGGGTTGGGTTAGGTTGGGTTAGGTTAGGTTAGGTTAGGTTAGGTTGGGTTAGGTTAGTTTAGGTTAGGTTAGGTTAGGTTAGGTTGGGTTGGGTTGGGTTAGGTTAGGTTAGGTTAGGTTAGGTAAGGTTAGGTTAGGTTAGGTTAGGTTACGTTAGGTTAAGGTATGAACTGTCGTAAAACCGCATTAAACAATGTCACTTAGTGAGATGCAGTGTTTTTCACCTTTACAAGTTGGGAACTGTGATATCTAATGTTAAAGCGCTTGAAACCGTCATAATGTTGTAGAAAGCAATGTAAAGTAGCGAGTAAAACGTTTTCTAACGATAGAAGTGCGAAGGTTATGTTAGGTTGAGTTATGTTAGTTTAAGCTAGGTAGCGTCGTGCAACTACCAAAAACAACGTCATCTAACGAGATAGTGTTGTTTTATTGCGAGTACGAAACTGCGATAAGTGAAATGTTGTGAAAGCACACAAAACGGCATGAACAAGCCAAATACTGCGTGTTGTACCGTTACAAGTGCGAAACTGCTATGTTGTGATATTCTCGTAAAGCGCATGCAAGCATCGTGAAACCTTAAAGAACGATGTCATTTAGCGAGATACAGCGTTCTGTACTGCAATAAGTTGGTGAAAAACTGTGAGGTTATGCAAATATCCTAATTGTGAACGAAACAGTGTAATAGAGCGTTTTTTAATACAAGTGCGAATGTTTGGTTAGGTTAAGATATGAACCGTCGTAAAACCGCATTAAACAATGTCACTTAGTGAGATGCAGTGTTTTTCACCATTACAAGTCGGGAACTGCGATATCTAATGTGAAAGCGCTTGCAAACGTCGTTAGGTTAGGTTAGGTTTGGTTAGGTTAGGTTAGGTTAGGTTACGTTAGGTTAGGTCAGGTTAGGTTTGGTTAGGTTAGGTTAGGTTAGGTTAGGTTATGTTAGGTAAGGTTTGGTTAGGTTAGGTTAGGTTAGGTTGGGTTAGGTAAGGTTAGGTTAGGTTAAGATATGAACCGCGCTAAAACCGCATTAAACAATGTCACTTAGTGAGATGCTGTGTTTTTCACCATTACAAGTCGGGAACTGCGATATCTAATGTGAAAGCGCATGAAACCGTCGTAATCTTGTAGAAAACATTGTAAAGTGGCGAGTAAAACGTTTTCTAACGATAGAAGTGCGAAGTTTAGGTTAGGTTAGGTTAGTTTAAGCTAGGTAGCGTCGTGAAACTACCAAAAACGACGTCATCTAACGAGATAGTGTTGTTTTATAGCGAGTATTAAACTGCGATAGGTGAAATGTTGTGAAAGCACACAAAACGGCATGAACAAGCCAAATACTGCGTGTTGTACCGTTACAAGTGCGAAACTGCTATATTGTGATATTCTCGTTAAAGCGCATGCAAGCATCGTGAAACCTTAAAGAACAATGTCATTTAGCGAGATACAGCGTTCTGTACTGCAATAAGTTGGTGAAAAACTGTGAGGTTATGCAAATATCGTAATTGTGAACAAAACAGTGTAATAGAGCGTTTTTAGATACAAGTGCGAATGTTAGGTTAGGTTAAGATATGAACCGTCGTAAAACCGCATTAAACAATGTCAATTACTGAGATGCAGTGTTTTTCACCATAAAAAGTGGGGAACTGCGATATTTAATGTGAAAGCGCTTGCAACCGTCGTTAGGTTAGGTTAGGTTAGGTTAGGTTAGGTTTGGTTAGGTTAGGTTAGGTTAGGTTAGGTTAGATTAGGTTAGGTTGAGTTGGGTTAGGTTAGGTTAGGTTAGGTTAGGTTAGGTTAGGTTGGGTTAGGTTAGGTTAGGTTAGGTTAGGTTACGTTAGGTTAGGTTAGGTTACGTTAGGTTAGGTTAGGTTAGGTTAGGTTAGGTTAGGTAAGGATAATTTGGTTAGGTTAGGTAAGGTTAGGTTAGGTTAGGTTAGGTTGGGTTGGGTTGGGTTAGGTTGGGTTTGGTTAGGTTAGGTTACGTTAGGTTAGGTTAGGTTAGGTTAGGTTACGTTAGGTTATGTTAGGTTAGGTTAGGTTACGTTAGGTTAGGTTAGGTCAGGTAAGGTTAGGTTACGTTAGAATAGGTTAGGTTAGGTTAGGTTACGTTAGGTTAGGTTAAGTTAGGTTAGGTTAGGTTTGGTTAGCTTAGGTTAGGTTAGCTTAGGTTAGGTTAGGTTGGGTTGGGTTGGGTTAGGTTGGGTTAGGTTAGGTTAGGTTAGGTTAGGTTGGGTTAGGTTAGTTTAGGTTAGGTTAGGTTAGGTTAGGTTAGGTTGGGTTGGGTTGGGTTAGGTTAGGTTAGGTAAGGTTAGGTTAGGTTAGGTTAGGTTACGTTAGGTTAAGGTATGAACTGTCGTAAAACCGCATTAAACAATGTCACTTAGTGAGATGCAGTGTTTTTCACCTTTACAAGTTGGGAACTGTGATATCTAATGTTAAAGCGCTTGAAACCGTCATAATGTTGTAGAAAGCAATGTAAAGTAGCGAGTAAAACGTTTTCTAACGATAGAAGTGCGAAGGTTATGTTAGGTTGAGTTATGTTAGTTTAAGCTAGGTAGCGTCGTGCAACTACCAAAAACAACGTCATCTAACGAGATAGTGTTGTTTTATTGCGAGTACGAAACTGCGATAAGTGAAATGTTGTGAAAGCACACAAAACGGCATGAACAAGCCAAATACTGCGTGTTGTACCGTTACAAGTGCGAAACTGCTATGTTGTGATATTCTCGTAAAGCGCATGCAAGCATCGTGAAACCTTAAAGAACGATGTCATTTAGCGAGATACAGCGTTCTGTACTGCAATAAGTTGGTGAAAAACTGTGAGGTTATGCAAATATCCTAATTGTGAACGAAACAGTGTAATAGAGCGTTTTTTAATACAAGTGCGAATGTTTGGTTAGGTTAAGATATGAACCGTCGTAAAACCGCATTAAACAATGTCACTTAGTGAGATGCAGTGTTTTTCACCATTACAAGTCGGGAACTGCGATATCTAATGTGAAAGCGCTTGCAAACGTCGTTAGGTTAGGTTAGGTTTGGTTAGGTTAGGTTAGGTTAGGTTACGTTAGGTTAGGTCAGGTTAGGTTTGGTTAGGTTAGGTTAGGTTAGGTTATGTTAGGTAAGGTTTGGTTAGGTTAGGTTAGGTTAGGTTGGGTTAGGTAAGGTTAGGTTAGGTTAAGATATGAACCGCGCTAAAACCGCATTAAACAATGTCACTTAGTGAGATGCTGTGTTTTTCACCATTACAAGTCGGGAACTGCGATATCTAATGTGAAAGCGCATGAAACCGTCGTAATCTTGTAGAAAACATTGTAAAGTAGCGAATAAAACGTTTTCTAACGATAGAAGTGCGAAGGTTCGGTTAGTTTGAGCTAGGTAGCGTCGTGAAACCACCAAAAACGATGTCATCTAACGAGATAGTGTTGTTTTATTGCGAGTACGAAACTGCGATAGGTGAAATGTTGTGAAAGCACACAAAACGGCATGAACAAGCCAAATACTGCGTGTTGTACCGTTACAAGTGCGAAACTGCTATAATGTGATATTCTCGTTAAAGCGCATGCAAGCATCGTGAAACCTTAAAGAACGATGTCATTTAGCGAGATACAGCGTTCTGTACTGCAATAAGTTGGTGAAAAACTGTGAGGTTATGCAAATATCGTAATTGTGAACGAAACAGTGTAATAGAGCGTTTTTTAATACAAGTGCGAATGTTTGGTTAGGTTAAGATATGAACCGTCGTAAAACCGCATTAAACAATGTCACTTAGTGAGATGCAGTGTTTTTCACCATTACAAGTCGGGAACTGCGATATCTAATGTGAAAGCGCTTGCAAACGTCGTTAGGTTAGGTTAGGTTTGGTTAGGTTAGGTTAGGTTAGGTTACGTTAGGTTAGGTCAGGTTAGGTTTGGTTAGGTTAGGTTAGGTTAGGTTAGGTTATGTTAGGTAAGGTTTGGTTAGGTTAGGTTAGGTTAGGTTGGGTTAGGTAAGGTTAGGTTAGGTTAAGATATGAACCGCGCTAAAACCGCATTAAACAATGTCACTTAGTGAGATGCTGTGTTTTTCACCATTACAAGTCGGGAACTGCGATATCTAATGTGAAAGCGCATGAAACCGTCGTAATCTTGTAGAAAACATTGTAAAGTGGCGAGTAAAACGTTTTCTAACGATAGAAGTGCGAAGTTTAGGTTAGGTTAGGTTAGTTTAAGCTAGGTAGCGTCGTGAAACTACCAAAAACGACGTCATCTAACGAGATAGTGTTGTTTTATAGCGAGTATTAAACTGCGATAGGTGAAATGTTGTGAAAGCACACAAAACGGCATGAACAAGCCAAATACTGCGTGTTGTACCGTTACAAGTGCGAAACTGCTATATTGTGATATTCTCGTTAAAGCGCATGCAAGCATCGTGAAACCTTAAAGAACAATGTCATTTAGCGAGATACAGCGTTCTGTACTGCAATAAGTTGGTGAAAAACTGTGAGGTTATGCAAATATCGTAATTGTGAACAAAACAGTGTAATAGAGCGTTTTTAGATACAAGTGCGAATGTTAGGTTAGGTTAAGATATGAACCGTCGTAAAACCGCATTAAACAATGTCAATTACTGAGATGCAGTGTTTTTCACCATAAAAAGTGGGGAACTGCGATATTTAATGTGAAAGCGCTTGCAACCGTCGTTAGGTTAGGTTAGGTTAGGTTAGGTTAGGTTTGGTTAGGTTAGGTTAGGTTAGGTTAGGTTAGATTAGGTTAGGTTGAGTTGGGTTAGGTTAGGTTAGGTTAGGTTAGGTTAGGTTAGGTTAGGTTGGGTTAGGTTAGGTTAGGTTAGGTTAGGTTACGTTAGGTTAGGTTAGGTTACGTTAGGTTAGGTTAGGTTAGGTTAGGTTAGGTTAGGTAAGGATAATTTGGTTAGGTTAGGTAAGGTTAGGTTAGGTTAGGTTAGGTTGGGTTGGGTTGGGTTAGGTTGGGTTTGGTTAGGTTAGGTTACGTTAGGTTAGGTTAGGTTAGGTTAGGTTACGTTAGGTTATGTTAGGTTAGGTTAGGTTACGTTAGGTTAGGTTAGGTCAGGTAAGGTTAGGTTACGTTAGAATAGGTTAGGTTAGGTTAGGTTACGTTAGGTTAGGTTAAGTTAGGTTAGGTTAGGTTTGGTTAGCTTAGGTTAGGTTAGCTTAGGTTAGGTTAGGTTGGGTTGGGTTGGGTTAGGTTGGGTTAGGTTAGGTTAGGTTAGGTTAGGTTGGGTTAGGTTAGTTTAGGTTAGGTTAGGTTAGGTTAGGTTGGGTTGGGTTGGGTTAGGTTAGGTTAGGTTAGGTTAGGTAAGGTTAGGTTAGGTTAGGTTAGGTTACGTTAGGTTAAGGTATGAACTGTCGTAAAACCGCATTAAACAATGTCACTTAGTGAGATGCAGTGTTTTTCACCTTTACAAGTTGGGAACTGTGATATCTAATGTTAAAGCGCTTGAAACCGTCATAATGTTGTAGAAAGCAATGTAAAGTAGCGAGTAAAACGTTTTCTAACGATAGAAGTGCGAAGGTTATGTTAGGTTGAGTTATGTTAGTTTAAGCTAGGTAGCGTCGTGCAACTACCAAAAACAACGTCATCTAACGAGATAGTGTTGTTTTATTGCGAGTACGAAACTGCGATAAGTGAAATGTTGTGAAAGCACACAAAACGGCATGAACAAGCCAAATACTGCGTGTTGTACCGTTACAAGTGCGAAACTGCTATGTTGTGATATTCTCGTAAAGCGCATGCAAGCATCGTGAAACCTTAAAGAACGATGTCATTTAGCGAGATACAGCGTTCTGTACTGCAATAAGTTGGTGAAAAACTGTGAGGTTATGCAAATATCCTAATTGTGAACGAAACAGTGTAATAGAGCGTTTTTTAATACAAGTGCGAATGTTTGGTTAGGTTAAGATATGAACCGTCGTAAAACCGCATTAAACAATGTCACTTAGTGAGATGCAGTGTTTTTCACCATTACAAGTCGGGAACTGCGATATCTAATGTGAAAGCGCTTGCAAACGTCGTTAGGTTAGGTTAGGTTTGGTTAGGTTAGGTTAGGTTAGGTTACGTTAGGTTAGGTCAGGTTAGGTTTGGTTAGGTTAGGTTAGGTTAGGTTAGGTTATGTTAGGTAAGGTTTGGTTAGGTTAGGTTAGGTTAGGTTGGGTTAGGTAAGGTTAGGTTAGGTTAAGATATGAACCGCGCTAAAACCGCATTAAACAATGTCACTTAGTGAGATGCTGTGTTTTTCACCATTACAAGTCGGGAACTGCGATATCTAATGTGAAAGCGCATGAAACCGTCGTAATCTTGTAGAAAACATTGTAAAGTAGCGAATAAAACGTTTTCTAACGATAGAAGTGCGAAGGTTCGGTTAGTTTGAGCTAGGTAGCGTCGTGAAACCACCAAAAACGATGTCATCTAACGAGATAGTGTTGTTTTATTGCGAGTACGAAACTGCGATAGGTGAAATGTTGTGAAAGCACACAAAACGGCATGAACAAGCCAAATACTGCGTGTTGTACCGTTACAAGTGCGAAACTGCTATAATGTGATATTCTCGTTAAAGCGCATGCAAGCATCGTGAAACCTTAAAGAACGATGTCATTTAGCGAGATACAGCGTTCTGTACTGCAATAAGTTGGTGAAAAACTGTGAGGTTATGCAAATATCGTAATTGTGAACGAAACAGTGTAATAGAGCGTTTTTCAATACAAGTACGAATGTTAGGTTAGGTTAAGATATGAACCGTCGTAAAACCGCATTAAACAATGTCACTTAGTGAGATGCAGTGTTTTTCACCATTACAAGTCGGGAACTGCGATATCTAATGTGAAAGCGCTTGCAAACGTCGTTAGGTTAGGTTAGGTTAGGTTAGGTTAGGTTACGTTAGGTTAGGTTTGGTTAGGTTAGGTTAGGTTAGGTTAGGTTAGGTTATGTTAGGTTAGGTTGGGTTAGGTTAGGTTAGGTTACGTTAGGTCAAGGTATGAACCGTCGTAAAACCGCATTAAACAATGTCACTTAGTGAGATGCAGTGTTTTTCACCTTTACAAGTTGGGAACTGCGATATCTAATGTGAAAGCGCTTGAAACCGTCGTAATGTTGTAGAAAGCAATGTAAAGTAGCGAGTAAAACGTTTTCTAACGATAGAAGTGCGAAGGTTATGTTAGGTTGAGTTATGTTAGTTTAAGCTACGTAGCGTCGTGAAACCACCAAACACGACGTCATCTAACGAGATAGTGTTGTTTTATTGCGAGTATTAAACTGCGATAGGTGAAATGTTGTGAAAGCACACAAAACGGCATGAACAAGCCAAATACTGCGTGTTCTACCGTTACAAGTGCGAAACTGCTATATTGTGATATTCTCGGTAAAGCGCATGCAAGCATCGTGAAACCTTAAAGAACAATGTCATTTAGCGAGATACAGCGTTCTGTACTGCAATAAGTTGGTGAAAAACTGTGAGGTTATGCAAATATCGTAATTGTGAACAAAACAGTGTAATAGAGCGTTTTTAGATACAAGTGCGAATGTTAGGTTAGGTTAAGATATGAACCGTCGTAAAACCGCATTAAACAATGTCAATTAGTGAGATGCAGTGTTTTTCACCATTAAAAGTGGGGAACTGCGATATCTAATGTGAAAGCGCTTGCAACCGTCGTTAGGTTAGGTTAGGTTAGGTTAGGTTAGGTTAGGTTAGGTTTGGTTAGGTTAGGTTAGGTTAGGTTAGGTTAGATTAGGTTAGGTTGGGTTGAGTTGGGTTAGGTTAGGTTAGGTTAGGTTGGGTTAGGTTAGGTTAGGTTAGGTTACGTTAGGTTAGGTTAGGTTAGGTTAGGTTAGGTTAGGATAATTTGGTTAGGTTAGGTAAGGTTAGGTTAGGTTAGGTTAGGTTGGGTTGGGTGTTGTTGGGTTGGGTTGGGTTGGGTTAGGTTGGGTTAGGTTAGGTTAGGTTACGTTAGGTTAGGTTAGGTTACGTTAGGTTATGTTAGGTTAGGTTAGGTTACGTTAGGTTAGGTTAGGTCAGGATAGGTTAGGTTACGTTAGAATAGGTTAGGTTAGGTTACGTTAGGTTAGGTTAAGTTAGGTTAGGTTAGGTTTGGTTAGGTTAGGTTAGGTTAGCTTTGGTTAGGTTAGGTTGGGTTGGGTTGGGTTAGGTTGGGTTAGGTTAGGTTAGGTTAGGTTGGGTTAGGTTAGTTTAGGTTAGGTTAGGTTAGGTTGGGTTGGGTTGGGTTGGTTAGGTTAGGTTAGGTTAGGTTAGGTTAGGTTACGTTAGGTTAAGGTATGAACCGTCGTAAAACCGCATTAAACAATGTCACTTAGTGAGATGCAGTGTTTTTCACCATTACAAGTCGGGAACTGCGATATCTAATGTGAAAGCGCTTGCAAACGTCGTTAGGTTAGGTTAGGTTAGGTTAGGTTAGGTTACGTTAGGTTAGGTTTGGTTAGGTTAGGTTAGGTTAGGTTAGGTTAGGTTGGGTTAGGTTAGGTTAGGTTACGTTAGGTCAAGGTATGAACCGTCGTAAAACCGCATTAAACAATGTCACTTAGTGAGATGCAGTGTTTTTCACCTTTACAAGTTGGGAACTGTGATATCTAATGTTAAAGCGCTTGAAACCGTCATAATGTTGTAGAAAGCAATGTAAAGTAGCGAGTAAAACGTTTTCTAACGATAGAAGTGCGAAGGTTATGTTAGGTTGAGTTATGTTAGTTTAAGCTAGGTAGCGTCGTGCAACTACCAAAAACAACGTCATCTAACGAGATAGTGTTGTTTTATTGCGAGTACGAAACTGCGATAAGTGAAATGTTGTGAAAGCACACAAAACGGCATGAACAAGCCAAATACTGCGTGTTGTACCGTTACAAGTGCGAAACTGCTATGTTGTGATATTCTCGTAAAGCGCATGCAAGCATCGTGAAACCTTAAAGAACGATGTCATTTAGCGAGATACAGCGTTCTGTACTGCAATAAGTTGGTGAAAAACTGTGAGGTTATGCAAATATCCTAATTGTGAACGAAACAGTGTAATAGAGCGTTTTTTAATACAAGTGCGAATGTTTGGTTAGGTTAAGATATGAACCGTCGTAAAACCGCATTAAACAATGTCACTTAGTGAGATGCAGTGTTTTTCACCATTACAAGTCGGGAACTGCGATATCTAATGTGAAAGCGCTTGCAAACGTCGTTAGGTTAGGTTAGGTTTGGTTAGGTTAGGTTAGGTTAGGTTACGTTAGGTTAGGTCAGGTTAGGTTTGGTTAGGTTAGGTTAGGTTAGGTTATGTTAGGTAAGGTTTGGTTAGGTTAGGTTAGGTTAGGTTGGGTTAGGTAAGGTTAGGTTAGGTTAAGATATGAACCGCGCTAAAACCGCATTAAACAATGTCACTTAGTGAGATGCTGTGTTTTTCACCATTAAGAGTCGGGAACTGCGATATCTAATGTGAAAGCGCATGAAACCGTCGTAATCTTGTAGAAAACATTGTAAAGTAGCGAATAAAACGTTTTCTAACGATAGAAGTGCGAAGGTTCGGTTAGTTTGAGCTAGGTAGCGTCGTGAAACCACCAAAAACGATGTCATCTAACGAGACAGTGTTGTTTTATTGCGAGTACGAAACTGCGATAGGTGAAATATCGGGAAAGCACACAAAATGGCATGAACTAGCCAGATACTGCGTCTTGTGCCGTTACAAGTGCGAAACTGCTTTATTGTGATATTCTCGTTAAAGCGCATGCAAGTGTCTTGAAACCTTAAAGAACGATGTCATTTAGCGAGGTACAGCGTTCTGTACTGTAATAAGTTGGTGAGAAACTGTGAGGTCAAGCAAATATCGTAATTGTGAACGAAACAGTGTAATTGAGCGTCTTTAGACACAAGTGCGAATGTTAGGTTAGGTTGACATATCAACCGTCGTAAAACCGCATTAAACAATGTCACTTAGTGAGATGCAGTGTTTTTCAACATTACAAGTCGGGAACTACGATATCTAATGTGAAAGCGCTTGAAAACGTCGTTAGGTTAGGTTAGGTTAGGTTAGGTTACGTTAGGTTAGGTTTGGTTAGGTAAGGTTAGGTTAGGTTAGGTTAGGTTAGGTTAAGGTATGAACCGTCGTAAAACCACATTAAACAATGTCAATTAGTGAGATGCAGTGTTTTTCACCTTTACAAGTTGGGAACTGCGATATCTAATGTGAAAGCGCTTGAAACCGTCGTACTGTTCCAGAAAGCAATGTAAAGTAGCGAGTAAAACGTTTTCTAACGATAGAAGTGCGAAGGTTATGTTAGGTTGAGTTATGTTAGTTTAAGCTAGGTAGCGTCGTGAAACCACCAAAAACGACGTCATCTAACGAGATAGTGTTGTTTTATTGCGAGTATTAAACTGTGATAGGTGAAATGTTGTGAATGCACACAAAACGGCATGAACAAGCCAAATACTGCGTGTTCTACCGTTACAAGTGCGAAACTGCTATAATGTGATATTCTCGTTAAAGCGCATGCAAGCATCGTGAAACCTTAAAGAACGATGTCATTTAGCGAGATACAGCGTTCTGTACTGCAATAAGTTGGTGAAAAACTGTGAGGTTATGCAAATATCGTAATTGTGAACGAAACAGTGTAATAGAGCGTTTTTCAATACAAGTACGAATGTTAGGTTAGGTTAAGATATGAACCGTCGTAAAACCGCATTAAACAATGTCACTTAGTGAGATGCAGTGTTTTTCACCATTACAAGTCGGGAACTGCGATATCTAATGTGAAAGCGCTTGCAAACGTCGTTAGGTTAGGTTAGGTTAGGTTAGGTTAGGTTACGTTAGGTTAGGTTTGGTTAGGTTAGGTTAGGTTAGGTTAGGTTAGGTTATGTTAGGTTAGGTTGGGTTAGGTTAGGTTAGGTTACGTTAGGTCAAGGTATGAACCGTCGTAAAACCGCATTAAACAATGTCACTTAGTGAGATGCAGTGTTTTTCACCTTTACAAGTTGGGAACTGCGATATCTAATGTGAAAGCGCTTGAAACCGTCGTAATGTTGTAGAAAGCAATGTAAAGTAGCGAGTAAAACGTTTTCTAACGATAGAAGTGCGAAGGTTATGTTAGGTTGAGTTATGTTAGTTTAAGCTACGTAGCGTCGTGAAACCACCAAACACGACGTCATCTAACGAGATAGTGTTGTTTTATTGCGAGTATTAAACTGCGATAGGTGAAATGTTGTGAAAGCACACAAAACGGCATGAACAAGCCAAATACTGCGTGTTCTACCGTTACAAGTGCGAAACTGCTATATTGTGATATTCTCGGTAAAGCGCATGCAAGCATCGTGAAACCTTAAAGAACAATGTCATTTAGCGAGATACAGCGTTCTGTACTGCAATAAGTTGGTGAAAAACTGTGAGGTTATGCAAATATCGTAATTGTGAACAAAACAGTGTAATAGAGCGTTTTTAGATACAAGTGCGAATGTTAGGTTAGGTTAAGATATGAACCGTCGTAAAACCGCATTAAACAATGTCAATTAGTGAGATGCAGTGTTTTTCACCATTAAAAGTGGGGAACTGCGATATCTAATGTGAAAGCGCTTGCAACCGTCGTTAGGTTAGGTTAGGTTAGGTTAGGTTAGGTTAGGTTAGGTTTGGTTAGGTTAGGTTAGGTTAGGTTAGGTTAGATTAGGTTAGGTTGGGTTGAGTTGGGTTAGGTTAGGTTAGGTTAGGTTGGGTTAGGTTAGGTTAGGTTAGGTTACGTTAGGTTAGGTTAGGTTAGGTTAGGTTAGGTTAGGATAATTTGGTTAGGTTAGGTAAGGTTAGGTTAGGTTAGGTTAGGTTGGGTTGGGTGTTGTTGGGTTGGGTTGGGTTGGGTTAGGTTGGGTTAGGTTAGGTTAGGTTACGTTAGGTTAGGT